>NW_004797392.1:542204-545945 GCF_000002075.1 Aplysia californica
ACAGACACCATTGCTGCTTCGAAAGACAGATGGAAGTGGAGGTCCATGATCGCCCACGCCAGTTGGCAAGGCACCGGATGATGATGATACACATATTATACATGTATTATAGTGGGAGGGGTCTGTCTTTGGTTCTGTGTGTTGGCAGGCCACAGGGTTTTTATGCAGTAGCAAAGGGGGCTCTTCTTTAAAATAATGTTTCTCCATTTACCTCCTCGCTCTCTAACTAAGTTCTGTCGTCTGCTTTTGTCTCCACTTTCTGTCTCACCCCCTCACCTCCTTTGCCCCATCCTCGGGGCTCCTGACTCTTTCTACAGACTTTTTATTGCTACTCCTTGGCTCCTTCTTACTGTTGTCTTTCTTCAGTCACACCCCTGTTCTTATTATGGAAAGTAAGATCTAACACCTAGCCTTCTCGGATAAGGCAAAAAAATCGTGGAGGGCACCTGGGCAAGTTGCGAAATATCGCATGTCACAACACATGCAAGTACACCGTGTGATACTTGGACATCGATTGATCGTAGACGAGTACGTGGGGATTACGTCTGTGAGGCTCATAACTGTGCCTGAACTGCAACACGGAACTGCTACGTTTTCTTTCCCACTATCGTCAACAACTCTCACCCCCAGCAGCAAAGCGAACTGCGTGGTCTAGAAATATCGCATGTCACAACACAACAAGAAGACTTTGTGCTGTTGAAGCTAGAGAGGTGGCAGAGTCAGCCCGATTCCTTGCAAAGACTTCTCTGTTGCATTCACCCCTTGGAGCCCCTATGACAGGCCTGGATTTAGAAACTCGAGGCCCTGTGCTACCGATCGGCTGGAGGCCCCCCAACTAGAGCTGTATTCCGGTAACAAACCTGCTCGTGCTCACAAGCCCCTAGTTCAAGTCGCAAGCCTCAAATCACTAGGTCAAATCATCAAATCAAATCCCCAAGCCTGAGCTTCAAGTCCATACCAACTAGCAATCCGCGAAGCCACTCGTGTCAGACCTCCTCATCCTCCCACCCTGCTTGCAATCCGCGAAGCCACTTACGTCTGAAAAAGAAAGGGAGAGAGAGACCCCGCTCGCACTACCCACAGTCTCACTGCACGGTAGAGCTGGAGTCTGCTCTTGCGAGCAGCGGACGACCGTCAAGTCTCAAATCCCGCTCGCAGCACAGCAAGACACTTGTCCCAGGATTTGATTTGCCTCCAATGACTTGCTCGCAACCTGGCAAGCCACTTTCGTAGCAGCGAACAGCAAAACCGCTCGCAGTGTGAAAAATGAACAGTGGAGGAAGCGAGAGGCTGAGCTTGTTTTAGTGCAAGAGGTAGAGAGCCGAAGCTATTTTTAACTCCGCGCCCTAGATCAGCTGAGCGAGTGGATGAAGTGAGAGAAAGCGTGGTGTTGTTGTAACAACATTGCTAGGTTTCTGGTAGTAATATGTAGACTTAGATTACCTTAAAATGGAAAACTCCAAGGGTCGTTGTGATTGGCTTTTATTGTATCGTATGTCTGTAGCCTATTTAGTAGTAGATGTTTTACACTCACAATGACATAATACATAATCGAAATAGATCAGCTATTCTTACGATGCAAAGGCCGAGGTTTTTTTTAATGTGCACGGGCCAAGCACTTCGTCATCGCACTCGAAAGACCCCAGTTGGATTCCCGTATGGGATTAATTTAGGAGACGGAATGGGCATACTTCAACCCAATGTCAGGGCTGAGAGGGAACAACGCCCCAGTAGAAAGACGGAGGATCTCGGTAAAAATTTCTACCCATACGGGAATCCAACTGGGGTCTTTCGCGTGCGATGACGAAGTGCTTGGCCCGTGCAAATTAAAAAAAACTCGGCCTTTGCATCGTAAGAATAGCCGATCTATTATTAATTTTCAAGTGCATTGAATAGAGCTTTTTCTGTTTTACAACCCGACTACGGGAAAAAAAAGCCCCACCAATCTTACACTTTTGGTACAAGCCTCTCAACGCAAATAACCAGAATCTTCTGTAATATGTACTGAGCCCACAGCCACGAGAGTTCGCGACGTCACGATACAGTACAGCAAAACTGTCTGCGAGTTACAACACACAGGAAATTCCCCCCGGTAGCGAGCGGGAGGCAAAGCAAAGCACAAGCCTGCTCGCTAGCCGTTCGCTGCTCGCAAGCCTTCGATTAATCGAGCGGACTCACGCTCTAGATTTTGGCCATGTGGCTGCTAGGCTTTATACAATAATGGAGGGGAGCAACGTACGCCTGATAGAAGCCCTCTCTCGCAGCGGAACCATGGTAAGAAAACAGTCATCCTTACCCAAGAAGGTGCAGAGCAGAGCCATATATGGCTGAACGACAAGGAACTTGGGACAGTGGACAAGTTCTGTTACCTGGTGTCCACCATCAGCTCTACTACATCACTTGATTATGAGATAGGGAAAGCAGCAACAACTTTTGGAAGGCGAAAACGAAAGATTGACTATCAAAATTTACGAAACATGTGTCCTCAGCACACTCCTTTATGGATCTGAAACATGGACCTTGTACAGCAGACAAGAAAAGCGGCCTAGACATTTTCCATCTCAGATGCTGCCGCAAGATCCTAGGCATTTCGTGGCGTGACAAGGTTACAAGTTGAAGTGTTGGCACGTGCAAACCTCCAGAGCATGACAACTATCATGTGTTTAAAAAGATTGCGGTGGCTGGGCCATGTCAAGAGAATGGACGACAGCCGGATTCAGAGCTCTATGGAGAACTTGCCCAGGGAAAGAGACCAAGAAGACGACCAAAATTGAGGTACAAAGACACCTGCAAAAACCGCTTATCTAAGCTTGGAGTAGATGTTAGCATCTGGGAAGAAATAGCTGAAGACAGGAAAGTGATGTAGTAGAGCTGATGGTAGACACCAGGTAACAGAACTTGTCCGCTGTCCCAAGTTCCTTGTCGTTCAGCCATATATGGCTCTGCTCTGCACTTTCTTGGGTAAGGATGACTGTTTTCTTAACACTGATGACCAAGCTAAAGACCTTGCATGCTGTTGATAGGCGGTCCATCATTGTTTGTAGGGTTGATTCACTATGAGCAACAAGAGCAGCATCATCGGCGAATAGAAGGTCTCATACTGTTGTTTTGTTGATCTTGGTCTTGGCCTTGAGTCAAGCAAGATTGAAGAGCGACCCATCAGTTCTCCAGTGGAGGAAGACATCTCCTTGTGACTCTTTAAATGCGTGTTGCAGACAGCAAAATAAAAAACACACGTATAAAAAAGATAAAAAGCATTATAAACGACCCATCACACAAATTGTAAGATCACGCAGCGGCAGATATGTACCTCCAAAATCAAAGAAAGAAAGATAATTATAAAAGAATTGTGATAAAACCGACTAACCCAAGCGAGGTAAGTTTTACAGGAGAAGGAAAAAACTGTTTTATTTCAAAACACAGGCGCCTAACGATAAATCAATGCTTTACTTTAAACACCTATAAAAACACTTTACCGAAAATCTGTAGAACTTTTTTTCCTTTAAAAATTGCTTTTAATGAAACTGTGTGGGTTAGACAGTTATGTCGCTCAAATTGTCCTATATAATACCGACCAACCCTCAATTTTGTGGGTTGATCAAAACCGATCAGGAAGCCAATGCTGGCCTTGAGTTTGGTTGAGTGCAGCCAAGCCACACTTGACGGTAACGTATTTGATCACTTGCTTCAATCGTCAAGATCTTTTGTAGAAGAAGAAGAAGAAGAAGAAGAAGAAGAAGA
>NW_004797392.1:546045-571160 GCF_000002075.1 Aplysia californica
GAGGGTGAGGGGGGACATTAATGTAGACAAAACGTCTACCAGATTTAAACAGGGTCAACTTTCCTTCGTTGTCCCTATAACATTCTTCATAAAATTTTGAAAGAATGGCCACTCCCTCTAGTTTCTTAAACTCTTTTTCTATTTCATCATTGGACACTGACAACGGTATGTTGCCAATGATGACTTTTACTATGGGGGAGTCCTTGGTTCCTTTCGTCACCGTCGGGCTGACGCTGAGGATAGCGACAAACATTTTGTTTATTATGATGCCCTTAATAATTAGTAAAAAAATTTTTTTTTAATTTAAAGGCATTACAGTGCTTGGTGGTCTGGCATTCTTCACCCCATAGGCTCGCATCCAATTCTCACTCGATATAGAAGGAACATCAAACCAGATATCCCCCCTCGAAAACAATAAGGGCGTTGGTCTGAATATAACGCCCATCTCCAGCGTAATATAATATGTAGGCGAAGTCTGGTATACTGGTAACACAAGCTGATTTGAAAATTTAATTTGCACCAGTAAGGATTCCTATCCATTAACATAATATCATTATGGATGTTGAAATGCTTAGTGTATCTGCGCACTTTTAAGTCTAGTCCGCACGTGTGTTGGTGGATGCTTTAAAAAAAGAAGTGAATTAAACAATAATATGTTTAACTTGCTGTGAAGATAATTTGAGAAAATAGGGACCCTATAGACGTATGTGATAATGAAGGATAGAGAAAAGGGTTTTTGAAGGGGATGAAAACTGTTTGTACTTCATGAGTAAATTGTTACCTTTGTAGGGTAATGCAGCATCGTAGAATGAAAGTACAAGTAGAACACTACACTAGCATTAATTGCAACCTATTTTCTCTTATTTGTGCACGTTGACATTATTCTTCATACTTAGTCCTACCGGTACTTGTAGTATAGTGGTTAGTTGCTTCGCTGTCGTATGCAGAAAACCCGAGCTCAATTCCCTTCTGGTGGATAATCTTTTTTTATATCGAGTATCTCGGTCTTTCTGCTGAGAGGTTGTATCCTTCCCAGCCCGGGTTGGCCCTGATAGACAGGGTCGATGCCCCCTACCAAATCTTAAGGATCTAAATGTGTGTCAATAGACTGGTAAAAAAAAACACCTTTAATTTACCTACCTAAACGTTATGGTTACCGTTACTCCCCCCATCCCCACCCCTACCTACAACAAACAAACAACAAAACCTACAACAACCAAACAAACAATAACTAAAGACCAAAAAAAAAAAGATAAATAAATGTTTCAAAACAATATGAGCCATCCTGCTTTAGAAACTTTGTCTCCTTTCATTTGTCTCTTCAATGAGTGGTTGGGGGATGCTGCAGAGGTTGTTTTTTTTTTCTTTCAAACATCTATCATTCATATCTCCCCCTCTTTCTGTTATTTCTACATTACTCTCTAGTAGCACCTGGTCCGCTAATCATCGGCTCGTATATGACCTAGTAATTGTGTTGCAAGTGCCGTAAAAGTCTTTCTAAAAGTCGGTACTGTCTCTCTCTCTCTCTCTCTCTCTCTCCAGCGGACGGTGCGACAAATGACGAGAAGGGGGACAACTACAGAACGAACGCCATCATGCTCCAGAACAACCAAACAGGCGATGTCAATGGCGATGCTAACCACGCCAAGAACAACGGCGAAGAGACAACCAAGTTGACCCTAGATTTTGAACCGTCAGGGGCAGCGCAGACAGCAGAGCCTCTCTTAGAAAAAGCGAAGGTAAAGAAGAAAAAAAAAAACGAAGGTCAAAATTGTTCAAGACGGTCACCCATTATGGAGAAAGAAGTGGTTGTCTTAGACAGGCGGATATCTTCCACATTGTCATGATAATATTTAAAACAACCCCCCCCCCCATTCCCCCCAAAAGGAGAGGGGGGGATTTTTTCAACATTGTCATGACAGTATTTAAAACAAGAAACCCTAAAAGGAGGGGGGGGGGGTATCTTCGACACTGTTATAACAATATTTAGAACAATTTGTGTGTCTGTCCAGTGTTGTATAGAACCTCTCTTAGAATATCTTTCATTACCTTGTTTCAAAGTCCCGGTCAAGAAGGTATTTTTCTGTTTTAGGTACTGTGCTTTGTAGCTCTTTGTAATGCCAGCTGTACATAGTTTCCTTTCAGCAGCATCTGTGGTATAACGGTTAAGCACTACACCGGCGTACGCAGAAGATTTGGGTTCGATTCTCGAGAGGGGGGAGGGGATTTTTATCAAGTAGGTAGGTATTTCTGCTAGCACCTTGTATTCCTCTCAACCTGGGTTGGCACTGATGGACAGGGTTGTGACCCGCCTCCTAAATTACCTAAACTGTCTCGATCGGGGAGTAAAAACACCTACATAAAAGTTTCCGCCTTATGACAAGCTCGCCTTCTAAAAAGATAAAGAGTACCGAGGAAGACCACACTTAGAATCTCTACATGGCAAGTTTTCAATTCCATAGAATAATAAGAAGTAACGCTCGGTGTGTATACTACTTGCAGACAGACAAATCAGGCTTCCTGTACTTCACCTCTTCACTACTGGGTAGATGTATCGCTGCCTCAGAATTACAAAGTCCTTTCTCTCGTTTTTGGTCGTTTTGAGTTACTAAAACTATGAGGTCAGAAACCAAAATTCGTTGTTTGCTTTATCAAAATCGTAAATGAATTCGTAGTAGTTATCAAGATATTCATTTTGTCCAAAATCGTGATAAGCGTACAGCAGATCGTTCATGAAAGTGACCAAAGGCCACCTGGTTAAAGTAGTCTTCTATGCCGTATACTTCGTTGAGCTATGATTTATGATTAAGTGAGCTCCTTTTTGAAACGTTATGTTCATTTATTAAAGTTTTTAAGAGGGCTCTGTCTTGTGGTCTAGAGGTACAGCGTTCGCCTCGTCATTCAATTGGTCCCAGGTTGGAAACCTGTCGGCGAGGAAATATTTTCTTCATTTAAAAAAATAATTCTCTTCTGCTCCTCTCTTGTACGCTAGTCATGTTCTGTCATCTACTTTCATTTCCACTTTTTACCACCCCCCATCTCCTCTGGGCTTCTCTCTTCTTTACTCCTCACTCTTTCTACTGCTGCTCTTGGTGCCTTCTTACTGCTCTCTTTCAGCCACACCCCTCATCTTAGGGTAGGTAAGATCTAACACCTTTCCTTCTCGGATAAAGGCAAAGAATCTCGGAGGTACCGTGTGCGAGTTGCGCACATTAAAGTACAATTCTTTGATGATCTTAAAATCGATGACATTTGGCTTCGGCTGCCACCCAGGCAGAATTCAAAACAAATTCCGACAAAAAATTAATATACTCTAGGCAGTATAAAAATATACACAGTGCTTTTGAAATCAGAATGTGGCTGCCTGAAGGCAAGGGGCCCTAATAAGTAGGAAAAACGGTCACATACAGAGTGATAAAAAAACTGTACAACTTTTTTTCTAAATATCTCGCACAAAATATGTACTAGAATGTTGTAACTCGGAACAGATATCATCATTCAAAAGGAATTTTTTAAACTTAAAATTCACAAATAATAAAACTATTTTCGAAAACGGAAAATAGCTTTTATAAAAACAACCTTTAAATGCAAAATGCACCAATTTAAAAGATCTTGTAAGGAAAGTCATGAAATGATTGGTTAGGGGTTTTTTTCCTCGCTTTTATTTAAGAAATCTAATCTTTTCATCCCTGTAACCTTTAAACAGATTAGAGGAATGAATGGAGAACCATGATAGCCGATGTCAGTCGCAGATCTGGCACTGGATAATGATGATTAACCTTTAAACAATATTTCTTTTCTCCTGCAGATTAATTTTTTTTGTTGTAATTCTGAAATTCCGATAACCAATGATCTAGATTCTATATTATATAATATTATGTCCTCTTTTTGAACACGTCGTTCGTAATGTTCAGTAGTGGACTAACACACCAGAGCACCGTACCAACTACCCTCGCCATGTATGCAGTAAATGAGAAGACATCTGAAGACTGAAAAAAGTGCATTTCAAACCACGAAGAAACATGTTAGTCAGACATGCACGCATATTTCTGGATATTTACGTCAAGGGGGATTTTTGGCAAGCTAGCTGCTTAATCTCTCTATAGCGGTATATAATTTATTTCCTATTGGTTCGTGGTAAAGCTGAGTATTTTCAATTCAAATGTGAAGTCAGTCCTGATGTATGGATGTGAAACATGGAACGCATCACAGACTTGCATAAAAAGGATCCAGGTTTTCTTAAACAAGTGTCTAAGAAAGTTATTGAGGATCAGATGGACAGACAAGGTCACCAACGAAGAAGTATTTAGGAAAACAAGACAGATCTCAGACAGAGATGAGGTAGGAAGAAAGAGGTGGCGATGGATTGGACATACTCTCAGGAAGCTACATAAAAACGAAAGTGTGGGATTGGTATCCACAGGGTAAAAAGATCAAGGGGAAGACCGCGTGGAATCTGGACTAGAATCATTGAAATTGATGAATAGAAAAGTGGGAAGACAGGGAATAACATCAAGAGGCTAGCCCTGGATAGAGAAAGGCGGAAAGTGTTCGTCCGTGGCCTATTCCCTTGTGCAGGGTGAGGAATGCAATGATGATGATGGTTCATGATCATGTTTATTTAATTTGCATGCTCCTCACAGTTCAAATTTATCTCAAAATCAGATATGTAAGGTTGTATACGTAGATCTCAACGTTTGTTTTCGGTATTTGTACGGGATTAAAGAAGCAGGAAGCAGATGACTCGGACAACTTCGACTAGAGACAGACATCACCGACAGCTCAATCAGGTTAGGTGAAAAGTTCTTCAAACCTCTTTTTGTTTTCGAAAACGAAACATAATATGAACATTAAAATAAATATGAAAGAATTAAAGAATGAAACAATAAACTAAACCAATATGAAATAAACAAACAGACAACAAGTTAAAACTACACCTTCCCCCTCAGGAGAGAATATCATTTAGAAAATCAGTACCGAACTTGAATGGTAGCCCCATTTCTATCATAGGGGCCCAGAGGTTAAGGTGTTCGCCTCTCTTCAAAGGTCCCGGGTTCGAATCTGGGTAGCGACGGAACAATTATTCTCTAAAATTGCCTCCTTTCACCTCCTTGCCTGTGCTCTAGCAATGTTCTGTTGTCTGCTTTCCTCTCCCCTTTCTGCCCCCACCCCATCACCTTCTTTGCCCCCTCCTCTAGGCTCATGACTCTTTCTGCAGCCTTTCTACTGCTACTCCTTGACTCCTTCTTACTGCGGTCTTTCAGCCACACCTCTGATCTTGTGATAGGAAAAATCTACTCCTAGCCTTCTCGGACAAGTGCGGAAAAATCTTGGAGGTCCTGTGTGCACGTTGTGCACGTTAAAGAGCCCTTGGTTGTCTAAAATCGATAAGAGTAGGCTTCGGCCGCCACCCGAGCACAAATGAAAATTTTCTACCAACTGAAAAGGTTCAATGTATACCACGCGCTCATATGACCTTATGCAGTTGAGCGTGCCGTAACACACATAAAACATAATTTTAAAATTCTAAAATCTTTTCTTTTAATGACGCCTTTGTGCTGAGTTTATAATTTTAAATCGCACATTCAGATTTTTCAGGGATGTCTCTATGTTTTGTGCGATGTTTTTAATGTACCGTTGCGTACTAGTTGATGGATGATAATTAAGCATTTTCCGAGACCCTGTTATTGTTGGATATGAGCCTGGAGATTCAGACATTGTTAAAATTATTTTGTTTACCCTTTAACGACGTGGCACACATATTCAATGCCGAACAGCAGCAGTCCAGGTGCAATTTTGTCGGCACATTATGAACCATCATACACAAATCGCTACCAAAGAATTACAAAGCTCTACCTGATATTTTTGGCTGTTTTGAGGAACTAAGACCATGAGGTTAGAAACCAAATGTTATGCCTGTTCTATCAAAATAGTAAGTTTATTTGGAGTCCTTATAAAGATGTACAAAGAATTGCATTCGAAAAAGCTTTTCAGTTTGTGAAGCTCAACATTTCTGTGTCAAATTTCTCAAAACTAGGTACTGGGTAAATAGAGCTATGTAATTCTAGGGTAGCAAAATCAGGAACACAAATTTCCATATCTCTTGTTGAATGCCTTTCTAGATTTCAAGTAAAGAAAGCAGAAGTGAACAATCTGCATGAATACCGACGTCATACTTCTCTTTTTAAAGTGATCCAATACAGTGTCTTCAGAGTGGCGTTTTTAGTCTAGTGGTTTGGTTCATTCATTCGTCCGGTGCGTTGCCGACTGGCGTAGGCGATCATGGACCTCCACTTCACTCTGTCTTGCGTCGTAGCGATGGTGTATGTTGTTCTATCTGTTCCCAGCCATATTGTCAACTTGTCCAGTATATTTCCCCTCTATTTGCCTCTGCCTCTCTTTCATTCAAACTAGCCTGTAGTTACAAATTTCCTCAATGCTTCTTTCCGCATTGTGTGTCCAATGAAATTTGCCTGTGGCTTTCGTATTTTCGTCATAAGCTGTCGTCTGCAGTTTGCTTCAACCAAGACTTCTTCTTTTGTTTTTCTAACTGTCCATGGGATGCGCAGCATAGGTCTTATGAACCACTACTCTATCACCTCAATTGTTCTTTCCAGCTGTCTACTGATTGTCCATGCTTCGCACCCGTATAATAGGACTGGCTCGTTGTAACTTTTCAGTACTCTTTTTCTTGTTTCCAGTGACAGATTGATATTTGTAATTATCTGTTTCATTTCGTGGAAGATTGCTTTAGCTTGGCAAATGCAGCTTTTATTTTCAGTGCGACATCTCCCATCTGATGCTATAATGGTTTCCAAATAATTAAAATGTAGTGGTTGGGTTACCATACCTACCCGTAATTGTGAGACTGGGGGTTCGGGGATTGGAGCTTGAGCTCGGGCTGACGCTATGTCGATGGGACAAAGCACTTTATCCGAATTTCCCATTTGGCTCGGTCTTTTTGGAGAAGGATGTCAAACTCGGAGGTCCTACCTCTTAAATAACCGAATAGTGTTGACAGGGCAGGCGTTAAACCTATATAATTTCAGCATTTACAGTGTCTTCAGACTTTGTCGAAGGAACAGAGCGTCCTTAATGAGTTAATGCAAATAATTTATTTCACAACAAAGTAAATCAGGCGATCGTCATTTTTTTTTGGGTGGGGCATAAGAAGTTTTTTTGTAAAATTTTACGGCTTGTAAATTTGTTTTGCTTTAGATGAAAAATATACCCAGCTGTCTTGAATAGAAGTCGAGATATTTGTGATTGAACGAGGTGGGGTTCGCCTGGAGTCTGGGGTAAGATTAGCAATAAAATGACATACAAAGTTTGGTGGCTTCCAAAACTTAAGTGTCTCTGGAAACTGAAAATTTACAGGTTAAAAAAACAGCAGCCTTAATCAACGTTTCTCAGTAAAGTCCACACAGAAATGTATTTTTGAATTACCGTATAAGATGTTGAGCTAAAAAAAGGCATTGAAAAAATTGCCTACCGGACCGGCGGAAAAACGTTTGATGCTCCGATTTCATTACTCTGACTAGCACCTGTTTTTTTGCACGGTGTCAAATATTTTGTTAAACTGGCACACTTTCATGACTGAGGTTCCATTGACTATAATTCTTTTATATCTGCAGGTGCCTCGTAAAGCTCCAAAGAGCGAGGCTGGGGCAATCTACGGTAAAGGTTTGGGTCAGACCACTACCGATGGCCCGTCAGACGATGATGATGAAAGCGATGACGATTGGTTACTAGATGATGATGACGATGACCGGAGGGATAATATTCTTGCTCGGGGAGTTATCGCTCTACAGAAGGGGATACGACACAGTTACGAATGGCTGAACAAAATTACTCGAGGCTACCTTGTGTTGTTTGTTCTACTGTGTGGATACATCGGCTACTTCGTTACCGCAATGTGCTATGAGTGAGTCAGGGGTCTCCTTGTAAAAATGTGTAGTAATGAGGTGAAATCAGGCGCTCGTCAAAATTATGAAATCGAAGAAACCAGTATTTTTCCACCCTTTGGGCAATTCTTCTTAAAAGCAAGACAAATCAACAAACCTTTAGGTGATGTCAACATCTCCTTATGCCCTAAAACCCCACTAGCGCCTGTTTCATCGTATGTTGGCACAAAAGATTTTAGGCCTTCGAGATCTCATCAAAACGCCTTAGATCATATGGGAGTCGGGCAGATAGAACTTTGCCCGTCAGGTCAACCATGGTGGAATTGGATAGAGCATTTACATATGGAGTTACTAGATCAAAATAAGCCTAGCTTACCTTCTTAGGAATCGAACTCTTGACATCTGCGTGAAAATCGAATTTACGTTCTCTGAGGCTCTCATATGACCTAATTGTGTTGCAAGTGCCGTTAAACTCTTACTGAAATTGTCTTATATATAAAATTAAAACGTGCTTTCATGATGTCTGTTTCATGTACACGTTTCCTTTACTACCCCCATGTAGGGAGACACGGGTGGGGTGACTTTGTACACTGCCCTTAGTCTCCAGACGACTAATGTAAAGTAGCTGGAATCAGAGTTACGACGAAAATTGAATTTTAAGAACGTATTCTTATGTTGATGTTATTGTTGTATTTCCCAGACTGCAACTATGACAAGGAAACATGAGGTCAGGAAAAAGAAAAGAGCCTTTTAGGTCACAAAAAGATGAAACTCGCTATGCATGCACTAATTAATGATTCATTGTTTTTGCGTCGTGCAGACGCTGACTACGATGTGTAGAATTCTTCTCTAAAAGACTATTCAAAACGGTGTGAAGACATGTTTCTGTTCTCATTGAAGTCTCTAGTGTGTTTGACTTTCATTTTCATAAGCTCAAAGTACAACACTTGAACATCATTTTAAAAAGAAAATTCTGGTTTACAGTTTTAATCTGTAGACCTTGCTGTTTTGATTTGGTTATGGTATTGCGCCTCCCGGAACACTATAACTGTCGGGTTATTTGAGATGGCGAATTTCTGATTCTGCGTTCCTTTCCGTCAGAATGTAACGGGAAGCCATGAGAACCCCTCAAACAGCCCAGGATCAAGAATACACCTATCTGGATTCGAACCTGAAGTAATCGCTTAAAGAGAAATAGTGATAATAGTTTAGCAAATGGCGAGCCTCCATGAATGCCGTGCTCTCTCCAAATGCAGACTTTGACAGACTCGGAAACTAACGTGAAAAAGAAAAACTTTTCGTCACTCTTTATCACTGCCAAAAGTATATTTTGTTAATAAGGGCGTCAATGAGCTATGTTTAACAATAATAAAGGAAGATTTCAAGTCAAAACGTACAAAAGTGCATAAAAACGAATATGTTTGAATAGATATGGTTGGATCACTGTTTTCTGCGATTTCCAGTTAATGTGAAATACATTTCCACACCTCAAACAAAAGATAGAAATATAGATGTATTCAATGTCGAAGTTTTGTCTCTCAAAAATACCATTTAATACATGAAACACACTGTTGTGGGAAGTCACTACTTTTCGTCCGAAGTCTCCCTCACATTTGTCTGATGTCTCCAGCAGAGTGAGGTGGTTTCGGACATCTTAGGGTACCTCAGATATGATACTCTGGCGGTAAAATGTGATAATGCACGAAGCTGATATCGCAAGTGGTGATGCCCAAACGACCATCAATAATGGTGAAATATTTTTCTTAGGCTTAAATTGTTCCTGAAGCGAGCGGTGGTGCAAAACATAAAAAAGTGTCCGAAATCTCCCGGCTTTTCCCTATACATGAAATACTTTTTCCTCACAGGTACGGAAGCGAAGGGTCCAAGCGTCTACTGATTTGCACCATCGTTGGTGTTCTTGCCATCCTCTCGTCAACCATAAGCCGATATATCAGCTCCACAGCTTGGAGACTCTACGGCGCAAAGGAGCTGAACGACAAACATGAACATTGGTTGGAGAAGGCCAGGTTTTTTCTCAGATGGTTGGTACAAGTATTAATCCCAGTGGTCTTCTTTATTCTGGTACTTTTCTTTTGTGTGTATATTTTCTATTTTCAGCTGACTCCCTTGAATTGTGTCGATAGAAGAGTAAAATGTTATATGTGATGAGATATATGTGACCTTTCAGCCTGTTTTGGCCCTGACGGAGAAGGTTAGAGCTCGCCTCCTCTATGACATAAATTGTTTCGATGGGGGCGTAAAATCGTCTTTTTCATAATGTGCAAAATCAGAAAAAGGCTGCTCGTTGTAATACTGTGGATCTAAATCTAAGAGTGCAGACGAAAAACAGGTTAGTTAAATGTTATTAAGGAAAAATCCATTTATAAAGCTTATGGTGTTTCCGCATTAATTAAATGTTGGTGCATCTTATCCGTTGGACAAAATCATATGATTTATATCAAAATGTTAACTCTCACATCTATCTGTGTCTTATTAGCGATGTTACTATACTAGAAAATATTATACCGTAATTCTTCACCTTACATTGCCTAATTCATCCTCAGGTTTCTATACTGTGCATTGTTGGGAGCCATGGTGTATTGTTTCATTGACGAGGGTCTAGATAAACCAGAGAACCTTCGCTCTCTGCCTGGACTTGCTGTCTTTATCCTCATACCCTTGCTTCTCTCCGAGAACCCTGGAAGAGTACGTGTTTACATGTGTACATGAAGTTAGCTGAATAGATCTAAATACTTGACTTGAAAACATGAAGAACAACTAGTGGCCGAACAAGATACGGAAAACTATTAGTATCGGCATTTGGTAATGACATAGTTGAATAAATAATATAATGAATTTCTCTCAAAGTATGCTGAATCGTAGACTCTTCTCAAATCATGTTATGATTCAGTATACCTGATTTGGATTTCACAATGCTAAAACATGTGGGGTTATCGGATTGTGGTAAAAATGCTTGTTCGTATTTCCTTTCTTCTCTGGTGTATTTTGCAAACTTTCCTCCAGACGGCCATCGTCTCTTTCCGACATTATAGACTTTCATACTGTGTTCCTAAAAGCAATTATGACAACAACAAAAAACCAAAACAAAACAAACCAAAACCATTCTTTTCTATTGTAAGTCAACGTGCGTTCCCTCTCATCTCGATCACTTATTCATTCCTTTCACGAGTAAAGAAAAGTATTCAATAAATTATAGTTGTTTTTTTTTAATCCCAAATGCCTTCCCGGCGTATGACAGAGAACATGCCGTAAAAACGTATCACGGTGGGATTTTGGCTTTTCTGACACTGGACTCATTTTATGTAATGTATAATATTCTATCGTTTCAGGTCAACTGGCACACAGTGATTTGGGGCATAGGTCTCCAGTTCCTCTCTGCAGTCTTTGTCCTCAGATGGGAGACGGGGCGAGATGCCATCATATGGGTCCAGGATCGATTCCAAGAGTTTTTCGACAACGCGGATGACGGATCTAGATTCCTCTTTGGCGAGAGTTACAGGGACCATTACCTCATCTTTGGGGTATGGATATTTCTGTTTAGGAACAGTTGAAAGGTGTTTGCAACACTATTAGATCATAATGTAAGTGCCGAAGTTTAGAGGTGTCATAAGAGAGTAAAAGTTGTTCCCGCATCCGATCCAGACATTGAGGATTGTCTTGTGAGTGAGACAACTTTCTGGGCCTTCGGCATATTGTGGTATGGCGGCCAGTTCTTTTCCATGACGCCTTTACTTCCCAAACTCGAAGTCAGGTACCCATTACTGCTGGGTGGGCAGGAGAGAGCGAAGAAAATCCGTGTCCGAATTGAGGCTCGAACCCGGACTTTCCGCTTCGGAGACGAGCGCACTAATCGCTCGCCACCACACCCTCTATAATAAAGTAACAAACACCAAAAAAAAAGAAAAAGGAGAGATAAGGACGATAGATGTTTTATAGGAAAGATGGAGCATACCACAGAGTACCCACACACCACCCATAAGGAATTTATAGATTTTACTTTATTATTTAACATTATGCAAGCTTAATGCTGTTTGGTCATTATTCCATTTTTTTCTTCATTAAGCGTAATAATTTTAAGATTAAAAAACCAAAGGGAAGAATTACTGATTCACTAGTTCTTGTTATTGCTTGTTTTCTTTTCCTTAGACATATAATCATTTAGCGAATCATAATATTGTAAATTGCAAGCATAATGTTCTTCGTGGACACAGCCTTGACCTGACAGTGCTGCAGGCCACATCTGGGGTGCCATAACGTCATTAATTGAAAAGGGGGGAAAATTGCCCCAAACACCTTGTAAAATGCCGAGTTCTTGGTTTCATTGTTCTGACGAGCGCCTGGTTACACCACGCTGCCTCACATTTACTTTTACCCATGTTAGTCAATTGCAGGCAATCCATATTAATGTTCTTCATGAACGCAGAGCGGACAGTGCTGGTGGCCTCTTTTTGGGCCGCCATGACATCACGCGCGAAGTCACTTTTATCTTAAATTATGAACGTGGAAGAGGTCAAAAGTTTCCTTTTACCCACCTTTTTCTATTGCAGGCAATCCCTGTCATCTATTATCTTTTTTGTGGTCGCCGAATTTTGCTATTCAAAAGACTTTTTAATGGCTGCATCGAGCGACATGCGGTTTTCGACCAAAAAAATTCTTTAAAATATTCTCCAGATCATGACGCCCTTGGGTTTTTTTCAGTTTTGAGACAGTTTTGCTGCAAAAAGCTAAAATTTTTATTTCGACGGTCGCTTTTGTAGGCGACGCTACTGTCTCTGTAATTTTAGAAAATCCGGAAGTGATACTTCGCGAGGCGCATTTTGTTTTGGGAGTATAGATCTAGATCTAGAGCTTCTAATTTTTTGCTTCTCTCAAGATTTATTTCCTTATTCCAGTAGAGTGTAAATATAGTAGGCCAGTGACGTTTAGTTGATATTAAAGCACCGATCATTCCTTTCTTCGAAAGGGGGCCCAGCTAGTATTCTTTAATGAACGCAGCACTGACAGTCACATTTGGGTGGCCTTGATGTCATGTGCCAAGACTCTTATTATCTATTTCATGAGTGGGGAAGGGGTCAAAATATACCCACATTTATCAATTGCAGGCAATCCCTATCGTGTTCTTCATGAATGCGGCGCTGTCAGTGCTGGTGGCAACATCTAATTTTATGAATGGGGAAGAGGATGAAATTTATGTTTTCTTAACCAACCTACGTCAACTGCAGGCAGTCCCAATCATGTTCTTCTTGAACGCAGCACTGACAATCACATTTGGGGCACTATCATGACATACGCAAAAACACTTCTATCTTGTTTTATCTATGGAAAGATGTCGAAATTTACTTTTTCTCAACTAACGTTCATCCATTGCAGGCAATCCCTATAATATTCTTCTCGAACGCAGCTCTGACAGTCACATTTGGGTCGCTATGATGTCACGTGCCCAGACTCTTTTTATCTATTTCATGAATGGAGAAGGGGTCAAAATTTACTTTTTCTTAACCAACGTTCGTCCATTGCAGGCAATCCCTATCATGTTCTTCATGAACGCGGCACTGACGGTGCTGTACTACCTGGGCGTCATGCAGTGGCTCATCAAGGCCGTCGGAAAGATGCTCAAGTTTGTTCTTGGGACAACCCCCGTGGAGTCAACCTGCGTGGCCACCGGGATCTTTTTGGAAGGGGTATGTTTGGAGAGAGACTGGAGAGGAATCATAGAAACTATAGAGAGAAATGTTCTGAAAAGTTGAAATATATGGAATAATCTCAAGAAGCTACAGGGACTTTAGTGAAAAATGTAGAGAAAAGTTGAAAAATATGGAATGATGTCAAGAAGCTAAAGAGACTATAGAGAGAAATGTAAAGAAATGTGGAAAGATGTGAGGAATGAAGTCCAGAATCTATCTCAAGATCGGGGAAAGCGAAACGGGTTTGTTCTGAGGCTTACACCCTGGTCCAGGGTGAGAAAGGCAGTGTTAATGGTAATGACGTTTTGAGAGAAGAAAAATGGTGGTAGGGGGAGGGGTTGGAGGTGCAATGAAGGAACGAGTGGTTGAGCGTATAGTTGGTTAGGACGAAATAATAACTACCCGACGAATGAACAGTCGAACAAACTAAAGGAAGGACCAAAAGACCGAACGAACAAATGTTAATAAGAACGAACGAATGAACGAACGAAGAACCAATTAACTAACTAACTAACTAAATGTCTAACCAATTGAACTAATAATCTCTCTCTACACCCCCACTCCCGTTCCGTCTCTCTGTCTCCCCCCTCTCTCTCTCTCTCTCTCTCTCTCTCTCTCTCTCTCTCTCTCTCTCTCTCCCTCTCCCTCTCCCTCTCTCTCTCTTTCTTCTTCTCTTTCTCTCTCTCTCTTTCTCTCACGGTGCTCAAATATATTAATTTGTAAATATATCTTCCATGTTAGTATTATATTTTATATTAGGGTCAATTTATATTATTCGTGTGACTGTAAATCTGCAAGTGTGTGAGCATGTTTGTGTGCGTGTGTGTGTGTGTGTGTGTGTGTGTGTGTGTGTGTGTGTGTGTGTGTGTGTGTGTGTGTGTGAGTGTGTGAGTGTGTGTGTGTACGTGTGTACGTGGTGAAACACTAAACCAATGTGCCAGGATCTTGACAATAAAAATTTATCTTTTCTGATCTTATCTTACGTGCAGATCACGACCATCATGGTGCTGAAGCCCTACCTTCCCTCCCTTACCAGGTCGGAGCTGTATGCTGTCATTGTGTCCGTGTATTCATCCCTTGGCGGAGCCTATCTCGCCATCCTTTCAGCCATGGGAGTGAGTAAAAGGCACACATTCTTCTCTTTTTTTTTGTAC
Organism: Aplysia californica; assembly: GCF_000002075.1. NCBI lineage: Eukaryota > Metazoa > Mollusca > Gastropoda > Aplysiida > Aplysiidae > Aplysia > Aplysia californica. Next base: position 560,809 of record NW_004797392.1, read on the forward strand.
GTGTCTTACGGCGATATTGATATTCGGATTTAAGCCTCAACACGCGGCTCCCATCCCGTCCTGTTTGGTATTTGTGTCACGACGTGGTAGAATCACACGCTCGTCAATTTTTGGACAAGTGGAGTGATTGGTATAATCTTGAAACGTGTTAACTTATCTTGTTTTCCGGACAAAAACACCCATATTTCTTGAATAGAAGTCGGGAGGAGTTACGTTTAGAGGAGATGGAAGTTTCCTGGATGTAGAGGCGCAATAAGCGAAAAAAAGGCCTCCCAAGTTTGGAAGCTTGCACAATTTGAGAGTCCTTAGAAACTGAAAATTTACATTTTCAGTAAAATCCACAAGGGAATGTGAAGTTTTAAGGGGACTTAAAAGGTGTTGAGCCAAAAAAACCCATCAGAAATTCGATAAAAGTTGCCAGAGCGGAGGAGAATTGCCGATTTCATCGATTTCATTATTTTGAAGAGCGCCTGATTTCACCAGGATTCCACACATTCCACTAATCAGTGTATATTATGTGCATACTCCATTCTACAGGTGTCTTTAGAGTTTCTCATCCCCGCCATGCTCATCTCCGCACCGGCTACATTTGCTGTAGCCAAGCTCATGGTTCCAGAGACGAAAAAAATACAGGATCTTGAAAAGAAAAACGAGGAGATTTCCATTGATGAAAAAGGGTAGGATGATTTTGATTGATTTCGTTTTTGGATTTGCTCGCATCAAGAAAGAGCGTTTTGTTTTCAGTAAATAGCTTGATCCTTTCCATATTTAAGCAATATTTTGAAATACTGCGATATAATGAAATGATATTAAGAACGAACGAATGGATTTTTTAAAAATCGTGCATGCTTCTTAGGACCTGTGAATGCTGAAAACCAGACACAGTTCGGACATTTGACTATATTGCCGTTGCGTGGACTCAAAACAGACTTAATCTGTTCCCGTTATATAGGAGAAAAAATAAATGATTGAAATCACAGTGAAATAACAAGACTGGCGTTCCATTGTCTGGAAACATATTTTAATACAACAATTAAAGGTATCACTGTAGATATGTGTCCTGCACTAATAGATAATTGGGGTCTTAAATATAAATCCACATAAAGTCACGAACTCGGATTGAAAGAAAGAAGTAACAATGGTGCTTGTAAGTCTATTCAACTCACTTGATTTCCTTTCATTACTACTGTTCATCTTCACTTATATACACACACACACACACACACACACACACACACACACACACACACACACACACGCACACAAGTGCATACCTATACCCGTACTCAAATTATGGAATGGCACCCCCTTGAAACTTTTGAAGTTTGTATATACCTATTTATGTGAGTGTGTGAGCGTGTGAGTATGCCTGTGTGTGTTCTTGTGTGTGTGTGTGTGTGTGTGTGTGTGTGTGTGTGTGTGTGTGTGTGTGTGTGTGTGTGTGTGTGTGTGTGTGTGCCAAGGCCAGCGCCGCCTTTGGGAGGCTTCGCAAGAAGGTCTGGGAGCGCAGAGGACTCAGCCTCTCCACAAAGCTGAAGGTCTACGCAGTGGTTCTTACCATTCTTCTCTACGCCAGCGAGACCTGGACTGTCTACAGCAGACAAGCCAAGCAGCTCAATCGATTCCACCTGAGCTGTCTTCGTAAAATCTTCCCCATCCAAATGCAGGATAAAGCCCCTGACACTGCTGTTTTAGAGCGATCCGGGACCCCAAGCATCTACACCATCCTTCACAAAACGCAAGCCAGATGGGCAGGCCACGTGATCAGAATGGTGGACAGCCGGTTGCCAAAACAGTTGATGTATGGAGAGCTGCTCCCTGGCAAGCGCTCAGTTGGAGGGCAGAAAAAACGTTTCAAGGACTGCCTCAAAGTCTCTTTAAAGGAACTTGGCATCCTGAACGATTCGTGGAAAACGCTGGCCCTAGATTGTGGCGATGCAATCTAACGAAGGGAGCCAAAAGCAGCAGAAGCCAAACGAATCGCCGAGGCCAAACAAAAACGCAACGTGCGCAAGTCTAGACCTGTCTCCACCACAAGTCCAACAGGAGACTACCCGTGCCCACAATGTGGGTGAACCTTCCAAGCCCGGATAGGACTAATCAGCCATCTCCGGACCCACAGTCACCGTCAATAGACCAATTTGTGAAGTCAGGGTCATCTTCATACGCGAAGGACGAGCAACAACATGTGTGTCTGTGTGTGTGTAAACACACAGAGAGAAGGGAGAGGGGGGGGAGTATGTGTGTTCGGTGTATGGGTTTGTGCGTGTGTATGTATGTGTGTGTGCGTGTGAGAGAGAAAGAGGGGGAGGAGGAGGGGGAGAAACATAGAGTGGGCATAAGATAGACAAATAGGTAGATTCTAATTTAGATTCTAATCTACGTACATGTTATTGTAACAGCTTATTTGCAAAGCAGTGTCTCTTATTGGTAAGTTAACTTTTTTCACCTTCCTTTTTAAAGATTTGGATAAAGAAAAAAAATCTGAAAAGGATCCAACTATATGACTTATGAAATTACTACTCTTCTTTTACAAGGTGCATGAAACAGTATGTCCCTTATGAGTTAATCCCCTTTGTTTCGTTTTGTTTTTTTTATTTCGTTTTTTTTTTCCTTAGTAAATACATCAACGCCATGGATGCAGCACAAACGGGAGCTATGACCATGTTGTCCGTAGTTGGGAACATTGCTGTCGTGCTCTTTGCCTTCTACTCCTTCATCGCCTGGGTCAACCACACTCTCAGCTGGTTTGGAGATCGAGTAGGAGTCGACAACTTAACTATAGAGGTGGGTATCCGAAGTGTCCACAAGCGGATAGTTAGAGAACGTTAGGAGTACGCCATTGGTCGATATTTATAGTAGCAGCCATCTTTTGTTGACCTATTCTTTAACATACATAATACAATACGCATTATCATAAGATTTTGTTAAAATGAAAAAAAAAAGCTTTCTTTTTTTACTCCACTTTTTTTTCAGATCAGACAGTGAGACAGTAGGTCTGGAACTTCTTTAGTCTTTTTTCAGAATGAAGAACACTGATTTATGACACAAACAAGATGGCTGTTACTATAAATATTGGCCAAGGCCGTACTCCTAACGTTCTCTAACTATCCGCTTGTGAAGTGTCCTGGTTGTGTTATACCAGGTGTGAGCTTCTGTGAAATAGATTCAGTTTACCTTGACACACACTCGGTTGATTTATTTGGAGATCGAGTAGGAATCGACAACTTAACTATAGAGGTATTTGTACGAAGCGTCCTTGATATCGTTCCAGTTGCGAATTGTGAAATAAATTCAGTACATGTTTACACACTCTCAGCTAGTTTGGAGATTGCGAAGGAATCGATCGACAACTTGAAGATAAAGGTAACAATGTCTCTGAAGTTTCCTGTATATTCCTCCAGGTGCAAACTGAGAAATTCAGTTTACCTTTGTGTCTTATGCTAACGTGAGAAATAGTTATACATTCACGATTAAGTAATCGAAATAAAGCGTACATGCTCAGAAAAAGTAATACAATGGTGAGCAAACTTGGTTTTGTTGACAACTCTGTCAAAAACTGGCTGACCGTGACTGCACAGCTGTGTACCAGGAAAGCTCCTAACTCTATCCAGAGCTATGTACAGTCAGCCTGTCGAAAAGGGGGAATTGGGTACACATTTAATTATTTTGTTTTCCAAAACCGTGTTAATCACAGTAGAACAATTTATCTGAACACCAGACTACAACTTTTGAGCTGTGGAACCTGAAAAATCCTTCCAGTTTGCAAAGACAATATTTAGACAATCCATGTCAAATACAGTGGCGTCCAAAAGATACTGGAGAATGTAATCACCCAATCATCGTGTTATAGGCTTGCACTACACGCCCATGCAGCGTGCCAATTTAGAGCTGGATAAATTCTGCATCATCTGACAAATGAATATTTCATCTGTATTATGAGACGCCCGAGATATGGTCACTCAAATTTGACCTTAAAAACTCACGCTTGTAAAAGTTGTGCGAAATCATAGAAACGCAAAAGTGTATTCTCGCGTATATGGAAGTGCATCAACATTGATGGAATGGACATAATGCATAGAATGCCAGATGAGAAGAGAATGTTATTGTCTCTAAATTGAACAGCATCTTCCCATGATATTTTCTAACAGATTGGAGAACAGAGTAGTTACACATACCACACAAAAGCTAGACTTAACGTGTGTTCATTAATATTTTTTTTTTTTACAGACACATGGACTGTGTTAGTTAGATTTTGGACATAATCATCTTTCAGTGAGAAAAGAGGCCACGAAACTGCCATGGTTTTTGAGTGGTCTGGGGGGGGGGGGTGAACAGGCCCTCCCTCATGAGAATCACTGGATGGCTTGGTTTAGCAGACTACATCTCGCAAGTGCAGGAGCGTCATGTCTTACCCTTATTTTCGCCATGGCGTCATTCAAGCAGACATCTCCATAGCAAAGAACTTTCTCATAGAGCCAATGCCGCAAGTTGATTCTTTAGAAACCAAATCAACTCAACGGTTACCAGTAAATAGCCCCGATATGAATCCTACAGGTATGTGAAGAGTGAATTACCATGAAACAGCAGCTGAAGAAACGCGACTTTGCTCCCATTTCAGACCCTTAATTTATAACTCTCTCTGACATTTGGGAAGAAATTACAGATAGTTAGGTCTAAAATCAAATACAGTTGATGCTCAAAGGGTTCGTGCTCTACATAAACTAATGCTCCTAAGCAAAATAATAACGAGCAAATGTAATGTTAAGTCCAAGTTTTGCATGGTATTTGTGATTACTTTGTTTTCCATTTTGTTTAAAACTATCGTGACAAAATACCAAAATAGAATATAATAATATTGTGTATTGTAATACAAAATTCTCCATTCATTGGATATGTAAAGTATGTCTATTCTATTAATATTGATGCTCCTCAATAAACGCGAGGAGACAACTTTATTTTTTTTTTGATTTCGCACAATTTTGCCAAGCTTGATTTTTTAAAGTCAACTTTGAGTGACCATATATCAAGCGTCTCTTATCATAGATGATCCATTAATTTCTCTGATGATGCAGAATTTAATTAGCTTTAATTAGTATGCTGCATGAGTAGGCAATGCGATGCTTTAACACGATGACTAGGTGATTATATTTTCAAGTTTCTTTTGGACACCACTGTATAATAACAAATAGCATTTGTATAGAGAATACCCCATCTCAACAGCAAGCTCTGTACGCTTTACACTATATTATTATCCCAACAGAACATTGAAAACTCTGAAATTCTCAGCTTCCCGGGAAGCATACAATACAAACAGCTGATTAAGCGCTCATACACTAATAAACTGAAAAGATCTTTCGCTGTCCATAGCTGGGTACCCCAAAAACGCTAATGCCAATGCTATGGGTTTATTTTTAACCCGTTCCATGCCTGACCCAAGGCTGTCTTGATACATTTGGTAGAATTATGGAGTTTTATTTTAAAAGAAAGTACACCCAGCTTCGTACACTGTTCAGGGCAGCCAAAAACAAACAAACAAACAAACAAACAAACAAACAACTCAACAACAACACATTTCTGTCTCGTAATAGGCAGTATCTTTCAATATCTTTAAAACACTTCCCGACTTTATTTCATGGCCTTATCGATACCAGGCTAAGAAATTATGTGCACCATGTTTTAAACTATCAGGTGGAATCGATTACCCAGTTTCATCTAAAAACACAGGCTACACTGTCTTTTAAGGTATTACTCTAGAATTATAGAACCGGCCTCGAAGCGCAGCGAAAAGGTTAACCACTTTTTTGATACCCAGAAAAATCAACGCAAAACAATTTATGACGTCTCATTTTCTGTGTCGTCCTCAGTACATCTCCTCTTACCTGCTGTATCCTGTTGCCCTGGCGATGGGCGTGGAGCCAGAGGACTGCAGGAATGTCGCCATGTTGTTAGGATACCGTATAGGTATCTACAACGTGTTCGCGTTCTTCAAGGTACGATAATATTATGGTCATTACTAACAGCTTGATAGAAACAAGAAGTAATGACTGATAGTTACATACAGAGAGATGGATAAAAGTAGATATAGGTTGACAGGTAAACAGGTAGAACGATGGATGGAAGGATGGGTGGATGGATAGATGGATGGATGGATGGATCGATCGATATGTAGTAGTAGTAATGATAATAATAATAATAATAATAATAATAATAATAATAATAATAATAATAATAATAATAATAATAGTAATGATAATAAAAAATAAATAGTGGTGATGATGATTACGATGATGTTGATAAAAATGATAATAGTAATAATAATAATAATAATAACAACAACAACAATAATAATCATAGTGCTCGTAACAATGATAGAATAACTTGTCTCTGTGAAATTCAGAAGCCCACGACAATATTTTTTTTTAGGGGGGTCGCGGTGTCGATTAGAAATAACAGACAAAGTTCTCCTTCAGCCACCCAATTCTTAATTAGTATGTTTTCCTCGCATGAAGTCACGGCTCCTCCCATGTTATGTTTGTTTTAGTAGAGGTTTTGCGGCGTTCGTCTCTGCTTAAGGTCATATGAGCACCAAGGGGTGGATGTCAACAGAAACGTCCTTACAGGGAATCAGACTTACTCTGCTCACCTATCTAGCTTCAGCAGCACAAAGTGTGCTTCGACTATCAAGGCATCCCGGAAATAGCGGGTCACAAGAGAGTGACAAACATACAAAAGATGTAGAGGAAAAATGACTATAGTAAGGCAAGGATTTGGAAAGAAAAAGCGGCAGTTCCCTGTTGCAGGACAGGCACAGTTATGAGCATGACGTTGTTGAATCAGCCCATTTACAATTACAATTTTACTCTGCATAAGAACTCGAGATGTTAATCTTCCCCTCCCCCCTTTGGGAATGGCCTAAAGACACTTCAGTCAGTCGCTTCCCATGTTAGCCGCACAGGGAGTGGACATGCTGGGTGTGAGTGGTTGGCCAAGTACGTTCTAAGTTGAGGGCTGACGTAGACCTTTACCACAACACGCTTCCTTAAAAATGTTGGCTTGTCTCAAATCAACGCAAATTGGAGGGGAAAGTTTGCTTCCTGAAAATATACTTTTTAAGTTACTTGTATTGCAATATTTTCCAACAAAACAAACTTCACAAAAAGGCATATAATTACCCCCCCCCCCCCCCCCCAAAAAAAAAAAAAAAAAATTATTAAAAAAAATTTAAAATTTTTTTTAAAAATCTTAAATATGCTTGACAAACAAGAAAAAAAAGGTATCGTTTTCCATACTCGTCCTCAGCTTGCAGAAATGAAGATGAACAAAATGAAGTTCGCTCAGTACATGCTCGCCACCAACTATACAGGCCCAATTACCGAAACACGAGATGACCTTGTTCTTGACATGTGGAATGTCACTCTCAAAGACGGCTTTATCAGTGTAAGTCCATGTAGCTTCCCACAGGCAGTAGAGAAAAATAGTTACCTCAGAATTACAAAGTTCTATCTGACATTTCTGGCCGTTTTGAGTAACTAAGACCATGAGGTCTGAAAAAAAAATGCTCTCTCTGGTCTATAAAAGATTCGTAAGAATATTAAGAGTCGTTTTCAAAATATTCAAAAAACTGCATTGGAAAAGGCTTGACATGCTGTGAAACCCAAACATTTTGTACCTCAAAATTCTCAAAATTGGGTAAAGAGCAGATAGAACTTTGTAATTCTGATGTAACGGAAAGGATGAGTCTGTTCTTGTACTGTGTTGTTGTAGTTCTCCAAGTCGATGCCACACAAACAGGACCGTTGAGTCATTTTTGTTTATATATAGTTTTGAGCAAAATCTGGGGAACAAAATAAATTGTACAATGGGCATTTTATTTGTTCACTGATTTCTATTATGTGCTTATCGTTTATGGTGTTTTATAAAGGTTTTATTTATTTAGTTTCCACTTCTTGATTTTAGATATTGATTTCAGTTGACTAGTTATTGTACCCTCTTTTGATGAGATTATTTTTAGTTCTTTTTATGTTTCATGTAAATCTTTTTAAAAATAAATTGCATCTATGTATTTATGTATTTATTTATTTGTGTGTCTGTGCATGTGTGTGTGCTTGTGAGTGTGTGTGTGTGTGTGTATATGTGTGTGTGCGTGTGTGTGTGTGTGTGTGTGTGTGTGTGTGTGTATGTGTGTGTGTGTGTGTGTGTGCTTTGGGGGGGGGGGTTAATATCAGTAAAGAAACCTCTTGTTCAGTTCCTTAGTCTTTTGTGTAACCCGAGTCATACTCCACGACATACTGCTATACCCCCCCCCCCTCACCCCACCCTCTCACCTTTCTGTTCTCTACAGGATCGCTCTGAAGCTATCGTGACCTACTGCCTATGTGGCTTCTCCAGTTTTCTGAACGTGGCCGTCGTATCTGGCATCATGTTCTCTTTGGTTCCGAAGCGGAAGAAATGGGTTGCCTCAATGGCTTTTGGCAGTTTAGTGGCTGGAAACCTGGCCAACTGTATGACTGCCTGTTTTGCCAGTAAGTAATTGTTTGCTTGATATATCAATATAAATGTACACTGTATCTATGTATGTATATTATTATTACATATATGTAATGACAATATCTTTGAGAACTGAAGCTTCTTTAGTCAGGACACAGATTATGAAGACCTTCGAGTTCAGTACTTGGTTGCTTGTTAGGCAGGGGGGTGACCCTGAGTTCTATGTAGATAAAATAGACATATACATAAAATCAACTGCGTTATGGGATGAGATATTACGGTCCCTGGGTTCTTCTTCTTCTTCTTCTTCTTCTTCTTCTTCTTCTTCTTCTTCTTCTTCTTCTCCTTCTTCTTCTTTAATTGGTGTGTCCTTGTGCTTGTTGTTGTTCTTTCTCTTGTTATTCTTGTTGTTCGTCTTATTGTGCCAAATCTGAAACAAGATTTCAAGATCACTGTTCCTAAATCATTTCTCCGATCAGTTGCATCAAATGCCCTATATTATCCTGATCTATTCTAGTCATCCATCTGTTCAAATTCTCACAATAATGTATTCCTGGTCAACCTCTTCTTCTTTTGCTTTTTATTATTTCAAGAGGGCAAGATGTTCAAGGCCTTATGTCGACCCAAGTGTGCTTAGAACCATATGTGTACATTTCTTACTGTGTGCGTGTGGGTTGTTGTTTTTTTCAAATTACTGATCACCTCACCCTTGCTTTTATCAGCATTGCTTGGTTAATTTGATTTCTCTTCCTTCCATGAAATTCTAAACAGCCTCCAAGAGAATCATATTCCTGTTGTCCTGTTTATTTTCGCTATCTAAAGTGAGTGTACAGCTTTAACATCTGCATAGAAGGGAAAACTGAACATAATTTTTCTCAAGCTGTATTTCTTCTGTTCTTGAGGTGTATGTATTTTTTGGGATTTGACTCATTACAAAAACAAACTCTTGGTTGTACCTATTGCTGTTCTTCGTTTTATTTCTGTAGTAAATTTGCCATCAGATTTAATGTTTAATATCCTCGATAGTCAAATGTTTGAACTTATTTACTTTCCTTGCCTTTTTCTTATGATATCACTTTGGATATTCACTGCTTGCTTTCACTTTTTAAAAGAAATAATATTTATCATTCAATTTGTTTTCTTCTCTATAGAAAAAATATCTAGTTTAATTTCAGTCCCATTTGAGGATGAACTATTTAAACTGTGTTTTTGGCATATTTGATGTTATGAATATTTCCTATATCCACTTCGAGACAAGTTCTGTCTTTTGTTAATGGAAAAATTGCTTCGCTGATGCCATAACACAATATTGCCTAGTTCTTTTAACATACTATTTTTGTTTTGTATTTCATGAGCAGAAAGGAGTACACGGGTGACAGCATTTCTTTTTCTGTTATTCCTTAAATCTTTTCTGTCTCTTCTAAAATGGTAAATATTTTATTTTGTCTAACTTTATCATGGAGGACACATGTACATAATTCTGTGTTTGAGTGACCATAGCAATTTTTAGCTTTGTCACGAACAAAGTCAATGGCTTTATTGTTGCCTTTATTTTCAATTTTCATTGACGTTGTCGATTGTATCTAAGGTCAAGGTATATAACTGTACTTTACTGGCTTTAAATAATCAACCAATGAAAGTGCAAAATAAAGATGTTCAGAGACCTAGCATCAAGCCCACTGTTCATGTGTCTTTCGTTTTTAGCTCTTGTTGTCATATGGTGAGTTTAAACAGTCCCGGGAGGATAAACAAAAATACATACTGTGAATAAATGTAAACGTGAAGTCATTATTACCCAGGTGTGTGTGTGTGTGTGTGTGTGTGAGAGAGAGAGAGAGAGAGAGAGAGAGAGAGAGAGAAAG
>NW_004797392.1:571506-573194 GCF_000002075.1 Aplysia californica
GAGAGAGAGAGAAAGAGGGGAGGGGGGTGGGAGAGAGACATAGAGAGAGAAAAAAAGAAAAAAAGAAGAGAGAGAGGTAAGTAAGTCATTGTTTTTGTTTAGTCGTTGAATCTTGTAGATGTAGGCACTTAGCCTAATGTAGGCCACATTGTACTCAAGGCACAACAAGAAAAGATAAAGGCCACTTTCAGATTTAAACCTGAGATTTCCCCCAGGCCAGTCTTTTATTTTTAAATACAGTCTAAGGGATGCTTTAAATGGTGAAATGTTAGTTAGGCTACGCCGATAGTACCAGTAAAGACAAAAATATGGTACTGTGAGGATCTGTAAAGACTACTAGACGACCCTCAACAAAGACACTAATAACGACAAATACCCAATTCCCTGCATCGAGGATTAGGTGTATGCGCTCGCAAGAGACGAAAAATTCTTTAAAATCTATTTTCCGCAGGCTTACACACCACTGCAGCCGGAAGACGAATCGAAGGATCTCATGACGATCAACACCCACAGAGGCCTCTTCAGGTATCATCCTTTATGTTTCGGGCTTGCGTCCTCCCCGGGCATATTTCGAATGACTTTGGAAAACGTATTCCGGGACGATCCAAACTGTGTCAACTACCTAGATGACCTCTTCGTGACCGGAAAAGACGATACAGAACAACTAGAAAGCCTGTGGAAGGTTCTCTCCATCTGCAAAGCGAAATGTATGTCACTGCGGAAAGAAAAATGAGAGTTCCTCAAGCAGTAGGTGACATTCCTGGGCTATCGCCTCGACAAAACAGGCGTTCAGCTCCTGAACGACAAGGTTCAAGCTATACGGGAGGCACCTCGCCCTCGTGATACTCAGGAGCTGAAATCCTTTCTGGGTATGATAAATTATTAGGGGAAGTTCATACCTAATCTCGCTTCTCTGCTTTCCCCTCTTCACGGTCTTCTCAAGAAGGCCTGTTGTTGGTCTGGGGAAAGCAGGAGAAAGCACTCAATGCAGCAAAATGTGCCTTGTCTAGCGAGAAATTACTTGTGCATTTCGAACCCAGGAGGGATATTATTATAGTGTGTGATGCATCGCCCACAGGGGTAGGTGCTGTGCTCTGCTTGTGGAAAGCGATGGTACAGAGAGGCCTGTGGCCTATGCAAGTTGTTCACTCAATGATGCCGAACGAAATTATTCCCAGATCGACAGGGAAGGATCAGCTGTGTTTTTGCAGTTAGAAAGTGGTACAAATACATTTCAGGCCACCGTGTTAGGATTATCACGGATCACAAGCCTCTAATTGGTCTCTTCGGCGAAGGGAAGACCATTCCAGAGCATGCGTCGGCTCGCGTCCAGAGGTGGGCAATCACCCTGTCAACGTACGACTATGATCTGCAGTATCGACCAGGTCGCGACAACAGCGCAGACGCGTTAAGTCGTTTGCCACTACCACAGACGGTGACCCGAGACGACGTTCCAGAAGAGATACATAACTTGTTTACTCTGATAGACAGTACTCCCTTTTCTGCGAATGACATTTCTCGTGGAACAGTTAAAGACCCTGTTCTTAAACGAGTTATGGGGTTGGTTAAGTCTTGATGGCCGGAAACGTGCTCTGATGAACAATTGAAACCCTATGCAGCAAAGAAAAATGAACAAAATGAACTCAGTATTGAAGATGGTTGTTTGCTATGGGGTACAAGAGTTGTGA
>NW_004797392.1:573310-577659 GCF_000002075.1 Aplysia californica
CAAGCCAGATCATGGGTCTGGTGACCTCAAATAGAAGTTGATAAAGAGAAGAGTGTTAGAGTATGTTACACTTGTCAGCAACACGCTAATGATCCGGCCAAAGCTCTACTATTTCCGTGGGATTGGCCAGACGAACCTTGGAAAAGGGTACGTCTAGTTTTGCAGGCCAATTTGTAGGTAGAATGTTTCTGATAGCCATTGACGCTCATTCTAAATGGTTGAAGGTTAGAATGATGAATAAAACTACTGCCTTAGACACAATACTTGAGCTCCGTGAAGTGTTTTCCTCATAAGGCCTTCCTGAAATTGTGGTAATGAACAACGTTTAGACTTTCACAAGTTCCATGTTCAGATCGTTTATGAGTTTTAATGGGGTGAAGCACATCACAGTTTCACCTTGCATCCATCATCCAATTGTTTATCCGAAAGGAGTGTACAAATTTTCAAAAGGGTCAAAAATGAAATCAGGAACTTTAAGAGAGAAGCTAGCAAAATTCTTGACGAAATATAGGACAACTCACCACACTACGACTGGTTTGTCGCCTGCAGAATTGATGTTCGGGGGTAACATCAGGACACATCTGGATCTTTTGCATTTGCGTCTGCATCAGAAAGTAGCAAAGCAAGTAGAATCACAGAACTCTCAGCATGATAAGACAGCATGTGAGAGGGAGATTTCAGTTGGTGACAATGTTTGGGTGCGTAATTTTAGTGGGCAGGGGGAGAAGTTGGTCCCAGTTATGGTTGCGGAAGCAACAGGTCCTTTGTCTTATAAGATCAGAACAGCTTAATACGGTCTGGTAAGAAGACACCAGGACCAGGTTCGTGTATCTTCTTCATTAGATACAATGTCGGGTGAAGAGATTCATGTTCCGAAAAGTAGCGGCTCTAGGGAGTCTAGACTTGTTGATGGGGAAAGAATTACTGTGAATGAAATATATCCACATACAGTTGAAAGAAGCGAATTTTAAGCTGCTGATACAGAGAAAAATCAGGAAATTCCAGTTCCCATTCCAAACCAAACTGTGGAAGTTCCACCCCTTGCTATGCCTCGCACTCGTAGAAATTCGAACCAATTGGTGGAAGCTGAGTCAGTAAGAATAGAAATAGATTGCCGATCTGATAGCTCACCAGTGCCATTGCCAAGGCGCAGCGGTAGAATTAGACAAGCTCCAGACAGGCTTACTTAAAGTTAGTGTCTGTATAACTACATTTGTATAATTATGAGTCAAGAATCTTGGTTGTTGTTGAATCATTGTGAAATTGATTCTTTTTATCGAATGACTTGTATTATGTGCCATTTTGATGAACATGCCATGTTTCTTGATAATTCCTGTTATACCTGTTTCTACTGTAGGGTGGGGGGAGGGAATGTAATGAATCCATATGAATGTATCAAGGGAAACAATCAATAGTTCATGTCGATTGATAATTATGTAAGTACATTATCCTTGGATTGTCATGAGGTCAAATTCCCTTTCCTGTCTCGTGAGTTGAGTAGAAAACCCTGGTCCTGTTCATTTGTGAAGTTTGTGTTTAATAAAATATTTCTGAAATCATCCATGCCTTAAATTATTTAGTATACAAGGTGTATTGTTGCCAATTCCTTTGAACTAGGGTCTGCGCTTCATGTCGTCGATAATAACACGTTTCATGCCTATCATGGTGGGAAAACTTTCGATTTAATACTTCGCATTAGCAAGGAGTCCACAATATTCTAATACAAAAGTAAGCACTATGTAGGAGATTTTGGCAGCTGCACAATGCTGTTTCGTTCTTTTACATTAAAAGACGAATTATCGGTCACTACTTCATCTTGCAGCCCTTTTTGGTACCTCTGTGAAAGCACAATTCACCACTGTTTCACTCACTTGCTGTTTTATCTTGCTAGTGTGAGAGGCCATCACACCAGATCACAGCCTTAGCAGTGACTTTCTTCTATTCTTTTTCAAGTACAGCTTCAATTCTGTGGTGTAGTAGTAGTAGTAGTAGTAGTAGTAGTAGTAGTAGTAGTAGTAGTAGTAGTATCATTATTTTCATTATTGTTTATCAATTATCAACATTATAACATGAGGTGTGCAGTTCTCTCATTCGATAGAAAGAATTGAAAGAAATATTGCCAACATTTCACCATTTAAAGTGAAAGCATCATATTTTCTCTTTTGCTCTCTCTATGTCTCCCTCTCTCTCTCTCTCTCTCTCTCTCTCTCTCTCTCTCTCTCTATCTATCTATCTATCTATCTATCTATCTATCTATCTATCTATCTATCTATCCCCCCCCCACACACACGCACACACACACTGTCTCTCTTTCTCTCTCTCCCTTGCTCTCACCCTCTCTCTATCATGTCTCTCTCATTCTCCCCCTCTCCCCCTCTCTATCTCTTTCGTTCTCTTTCTCTCTCTCTCGTTTTTCTTTCTCTCTCTTTTTCTTTCTCTTTACCTCTCCCTCTCTCTACTTCTATCTCTTTCTCTCCCTCTCCCCCCTCTCTCTCCCTCTCTCTCGCTGTCTCTCTGTCTCTCTGTCTCTCTGTCTCTCTGTCTCTCTGTCTCTCTGTCTCTCTCTCTGTCTCTCTCTCTCTCTCTCTCTCTCTCTCTCTCTCTCTCTCTCTCTCTCTCTTAATTCACAATATGTATTTTTGTTTATCACTAAATTATTTAAACTCACCATATGACAACAAAAACTTAAAAACGAAAGACACATGCACACTGGGCTTGATGCTAGGTCTCTGAACATCTTTATTTTGCACTTTCATTGGTTGGTTATTTTACACCAGTAAAGTACAGTTATATACCTTGATCTTAGGTACAATCGACTATGGTAATGAAAATTGAAAAAAAGACAACAATAAGAAAACGATAAAGCCATCCTATGCAACAGGCAAGCAAAACTCTTTGCACTATTTCAAAGATAATTTGCCACATTGTTATAACAAAGAAAACTACTTCAAAGTTTACATACAGTTCTGTTTGTATGTATGTATGTATGTATGTATGTATGTATGTATGTATGTATGTATGTATGTATGTATGTATGTGTATGTGAGTGTATGTGTGTGTGTATGTGTGTGTATGTGTGTGGGTGTGTGTACGTGTGTGTTTCTTTGTTTGTGGGGGAAACGAAGTTTACATTAGTTATCTACTCTCTCTCTCTCTCTCTCTCTCTCTCTCTCTCTCTCTCTCTCTCTCTCTCTCTCTCTCTCTCTCTCTCTCCCTCTGTCTCTTTCTTTCTTTCTCTTTCTATACAATTTGTATATACAACCTCGCACACGAGGGGCGTTAAATATGCCTTTACCCTGACCCTGAATGAATTCTAGCACAGTGATGAAATTTGGAGATTGTAATTTCTATCTTTCTGGAGCACTGCATGGACTGTCCAGGATTAAGGAAACTAAACTTCATCGATACATCCAATCATGTAGTCAATATTCATGTTCTTTGAAAACGTGTGGGAATGGTTTTTCTTGCATCAAAAGATAACGATATTTTCAATGTAAGCAACGTCCAAAATGGAAACTTTTGAATATCTCTCTAAAGAATTGAATTTGATTTTTAGCTAGGGAAATCACCAGTGAAATTTTGAGGAGATATTACATGTCGAAAGGTAAAGATATTTTCCCTGGAAGCAAGAAAAATCACAAGTGACAATTTTTGAGGACATATTAACTTTCTACCATACTATGCTGAAGGCAAAGGTGCAACCCTCAAATAGAACGGTTAAGCTGTCTTATTTTTTATACAGTGGGAAATCATAAAGACAGAGTATATGTATAGAGAATGGCCATACTACCATCGGGACTATTATTCGGCGTTGTTGATGAAACTGCGACCTACCT
Source organism: Aplysia californica (assembly GCF_000002075.1). Taxonomy (NCBI): domain Eukaryota; kingdom Metazoa; phylum Mollusca; class Gastropoda; order Aplysiida; family Aplysiidae; genus Aplysia; species Aplysia californica. The sequence continues at coordinate 577,147 of NW_004797392.1, forward strand.
TGGCCCAGAAACGATGAGGGAAGCTTGCAAAAAAGAATCCACCTGCTGCTCTACGATATTCTCTACAATATTTCAGCGCAGAGAGCGATGAAGACAATTTGAACAGCAAAGCAGTTCGGTTACGAAATACTTCCACACCCACCCCGTTCAGTTGATATAGCATCTGCTGACTCTTTCCTTTATATTTTCCCAAACAGGAAGAAAACCTCTGAAAAAACTACGTGCCCATAGGGATGAAGATGCTATATCTGCAGTGAAGGAAATGTGTTTGTCTCATCTAAGGCCATACCATTCTGCTCACGGATTTTTGAACTTCAAACAGAGATGGTAGAGGGGTGTCAATTTGCAAAGTGACTGTGTAGAGGAGAAGTATTGTGAGTGTCAAACTGCTACTTTTTGATTTAGTGCTTTAATAGTTAGTGCCGATATTTATTAAACGCCCCGTGTGCACACACACATACACACACATACACACACACTCACACAAACTCACACACACACACACACACACAC
>NW_004797392.1:577833-581471 GCF_000002075.1 Aplysia californica
GGGGGGGCTGGAAGGTGTTCTATTGTAGAAAACCACGAATCGTATATTTATATTTTTCGCGTTTCAAATTGATATTACCTTATGAAGGCCTTTTCAGCTGTCTGCACTTTGCAGTTTATATCTTCTTTTCGTCTGTTTTCTAATGTAGAGATTGAGAGCAAGTTCAAACCAAAAATGTCATTAAAAAACAAATTGACTTTGTTCCTGACAGAGGTAAAAAATTGCTATGGTCACTCAAACACAGAAATATGTACATGTGTCCTCTATCAAATGCTTATGATAAAGTTAGATAAGATGAAATATTTAACATTTTGGAAGAGGCAGAAAAGATTTAAGAAATAATAGAAATATATGCTGTGCCCCGAATACTACTTTCTGCACAAGGAATACAAAACAAAACGAAAAGGTAAAAGAGCAAGGCAATATTCTGTGATGACATCCACGAAGCAATTTTTCGAATAAAGAAGACAGTACATGTCTCGAAGTGAATTTCGAAAATATTCTTGACATCAAATATGCCAAAAACACAGTGATAGTTAATTCACAAATGGACTTTCAGACGCATCTAGACACTGTAGGGACTGAAATTAAACTTGATATTATTTTATATAGAGAAGAAAACAAAATAAGAAATAACTATTATTTCTTTTAAAAAGTGAAAGCAAGCAGTGAAATCCAATGTGATATCTTAAGCAAAGGCGAAAAAAATTTAATAAGTTCAAAAGTTTAAATAGCAGAGAAATTTAACATTAAATCTCATAGCAAATATACTTCGGAAATAAAAAGGAAGAACGGCAATACATACGACTGTTTGCTTTTGTAATGAGTCAAATCCCAAAAAATACATACATTTCAAGAACAGAAGAAAGAAAGCTTCTGAAAAATTAATTTTAGTTTTCCCTTCTACACGGATGTGAAAGCTAGACAATCATTAAAGATGGCGAAAATAAACAGGACAACAGCAATATAATTCTTTAGGAGGACTGTTGAGAAGTTCAAGAAAGGAAAAGAAATTAAATTAACAAAGTAATGCTCATAAAAGCCCGGGTATGGCGATCACTAATTAAAAAACAACAACACACATATTGTAAGAAATATACAAATCCGGTTCCAAGGACACTTGGGTCGACATAATGCCTTGAACATCTTGCCCTCATTGAAATAATAAAAGGTAATAAAAGAAGAGGTTGACCAGGAATACTTTATTGTGAGAATTTGAACAGATGGATGACGAGAAAAGATCAGGACAATATCGGGCATTTGACGCAACTGATCGGAGAAATGAGTCGCGAACAGTGATCCCCGAAATCTTGTTTCAGATTTGGCACAATAAGACGAAGAACAAGAACAACAAGAATAACAAGAGCAAGAACAACAACAAGCACAAGGACAAGAACACGAACACAAACACAAACAAGAGCGTCATCAGACATCTGTAGATTTTGAACACAATGAGGACATTCAAGAGAAGGGACCTCTGGAATTTACGTCCATTTCCGACTGGAAAGAACCAAATGGGGGAAGATCCTTAAAAGCTCCCCCAAATAAACGTAAGGCAGAATTCCACTTTGGGGATTCCCACCAGGGCCATTCGTTGCGAGAAACCAATAGGAGAAGAAGAAAAAGAAGAAGAAGAAGAAGAAGAAGAAGAAGAAGAAGAAGAAGAAGAAGAAGAACAACAACAACAACAACAACAACAACAACAACAACAACAACAACAACAACAACAACAACAACAGAACTTCCGGTTGGCAAATAATCATGGCGGCAGGTTTTATTTACTCTCTTCAGTGAACCTCATTTTTTCTACTTAATCTGAGGCAGAGGCTCGATCTACGATTCAATATTGTTTCTACGAGATTCACCTAATATTCATGGTCACCAATCATCGGTTTGGATTGGAATCATTGTCTTAATTCTAAAGACTGCTGTTTAGTCACGGTATTCACTAGATTCTAGATGGCAACAGCACATATCTCGGCCGGAGGTGTGACATTAGTTACAAAACAAGAGGAGTGATGATCGCGCCAACAGGCAGCCTTCTGTGCTCCTCTTAATTTGTGGTGTTCCTGACTGTTTTTAATTCCTGGATATTTTTTAAAAGTTATAGATCTACCATCATGTGCATTTAGTTTCGGCAATTAATGTGATAACTTTGTCCTTGAAATAAAGAAAAAACAACAACAAACTTCCGGTTGGCAAATAATCATGACGTCAAGTTCTTATTTATTCTCTACAGTGAACCTCATTGTTTCTGCTTAATCTGAGGAAGAAGCTCGATCTAAGATTCACGATTTTTTCTACGAGCTTCCCTTAATCTTCATGGTCACCAATCATCGGTTTGAATGGACAGTGTAGAGATATTCACCGAAAGGGAAAATAGAACAACATACTCCCCAGACACTCTGTTGTTATTTCGACCAATGAACCATGTCTTTATATCTCCCAATGTTATGAGGAAACTAAGAGAAAACAATCTAAATAGGATCCCAAAAACTACACGGTCAAAGAGAGGAGGGAAAAGAACATTACAATTTGAAATATCTCAGAGTAAAAACCCAGGTCAAACAAAAGGACACCAAACACACCAGATAAAACTAATTACAAAAGACCCCCCTATATGCCACACGCGGACGAAGGAAGTATACAGGGCATTTTCCTTAAAACGAGAGGCTCTTATTATGTCCCGCAGTGACCAGTCATTACTGGCAAAAATCAGGACCGGTCATTTCTCTGGGCTTCGGGCCTACAAAAATAAAATAGACAAAACATCGGACCCAATATGTCCATTGTGCAGCGAGGAGCCCCAAGATTTGGAGCACTGGCTGCAGAGATGTCCCACCACGGAGGCCCGGCGGTGGCATCTCTTCGGGGAGGATTCAGGGAGGTTGGACTGCCTCACCCGCTACCCAAGGGAGGCGGTGGCCCTGGCGAAGAGCACACTCTTCGGGGCTCCGAACATTTCGAACGGATAGGCTACCACACACACACACACACACACACAACAAAACAACAACAACGAGTACGGAGACACCCGAAAACCAAGAAAAACAAGAAAAACAAGAAAAACAAGAAGAAGAAAAATAACAAAAAGAAGAATGAGAAAAAGAAAAGTAGAGGGGGGGTTGTTTTGCTGGATATTTGAGGGCACTGTTAGATATAAAGTAGTACTCGCTCCAGATAAGCTGATAGATAGATAGATAAATAGATAGATAGATAGATAGATAGATAGATAGATAGATAGATAGATAGATAGATAGACATATAAATAAACAGAGAGACAGAGAGACAGAGAGACAGAGATACAAAGAAATGTTCCATAAATTGATTCCTTAGTTGGAATCTTCAGCAACATCCGCAGTGGTCGACCATCTTGTAAAGTGATACTCCCAAACACTGTTTGAAGTCAAACTTCTGCAGGCAAAGCAAACGCTGCGCTGCCATCAGTAAAATATACCTGAAAGAAAAACGATAGGTTCGCTTAACTATCATACCAAAATCTCAGTATAATTTTAACAATGTAATAAATAAAGTTCCCATATAAAGGGCATGTTCACCAAGAAAGTATCTAACTATCTATCTCTCAGAAGAAGAAGAAGAAGAAGAAGAAGAAGAAGAAGAAGAAGAAGAAGAAGAAG
>NW_004797392.1:582209-585740 GCF_000002075.1 Aplysia californica
CACACAAACAAATAAATACATACATAAATACATAGAAGCAATTTATTTTTTAAAGATTTAAATGAAAAATAAATAGAAATAAAAATAATCCCATCGAAAGAGGATACAATATCTAGATCTAGCTAACTAAAAGAAATATAAAAAATCAGGAAGTGAAAACTATAGTAAAAACCCTAATAGAAATCAGTAAATAAATAAAATTCCCATTGTACAATTTATTTTGTTCTCCAGGTGTTGCTCAAAACTATATAGAAAAAGAATGACTCAACGGTCCTGTTAGTGTGGCATCGACTTGGAGAACTATAACAACACAGTACAAGAACAGACTCATCCTGTCCGTTACATCAGAATTACAAAGTTCTATCTGCTCTGTACCCAATTTTGAGAATTTTGAGGTACAAAATGTTTGGGTTTCACAACATGTCAATCTTTTTCCAATGCAGTTGTTTGAATATCTTGAAAACGACTCTTAATATTCTTACCAATTTTTTAAAGACCAGGTACAGCATTTACTTTCAAACCTCATGGTCTTAGTTACTCAAAACAGCCAAAAATGTCAGACAGAACTTTGTAATTCTGAGGTGGCGATTTTTCTCTACTGCCTGTTGGAAGCTACATTGACTTACACTGATTATGCCGTCTTTGAGAGTGACATTCCACAGTTCAAGAACAAGGTCATCGCGTGTTTCGGTAACTGGGCCTGTATAGTTGGTGGCAAGCATGTACTGAGCGTACTTAACTTTGTTCACCTTGATGTCAGCAAGCTGAGGACAAGTATGGAAAACGATTTTGTTGGGCTTTTTTTTTGTCAAGCATCTTTTTTTTTGGAGGGGGGCTGTGGTAATTCTATGCCTTTTTGCGAAGTTTGTTTTATTGGAAAATATTGTAATACAAGTGGCTTAAAAAGTACTGGCCTGCATTTCCAGGAGGTGAGCTTTCACCTGGGTTAGGCTCTGTTTACGTTGGTTTGAGACATGCCTACATTCTTAAGGTAGCACGTTGTGGTAAAGGTCCACGTCAGCCCTCAACTCGGAACTTACTTGGCCAACCACTCACACCCAACATGTCCACTCCCTGTGCGGCTGATATGAGAGGAGCCGTGACGTCATGGGAGGAAGACATATTAATTAAGAACTTGGGGGGGGGGGTGAAGTAGACATTTATCAGTTAATTCTAATCGACGTCCCCACCCCTAAAAAGAATCCCCCAGTCACACCATGGCCCATTCTCAAGAACGTTATTTGTCCTGTGCTTCTGAATTGCTCATAGACAGATCATTTTATTATTACTACGCTGTGAGCACTATTACTATTATTATTATTTATTATTTTTATTATTATTATCATCATCATCATTGTCATCATCATCATTATTATTATAATATTATTACTCTGTATTGATCCAACCATCCATCCATCCAACCATCCATCCATCCGTCTTTCTACGTGTTTACCTGTCTGCCTATCTACTCATATCCATTTCTCAGTATGTAACTATCAGTCATTACTTCTTGTTTCTGTCCAGCTGTCATTTATGACCCCATTATTATCGTACCTTGAAGAACGCGAAGACATTGTAGATACCTATACGGTATCCTAATAACATGGCGACATTCCTGCAATCCTCTGGATCCACGCCCATCCCCAGGGCAACAGGATACAGCAGGTAGGAGGAGATGTACTGAGGACGACACAGAAAATGAGACGACTTACAATGTTTTGTATTGATGGTATCGAAATGTGGTTAACCTTTTCACTGCATTGCGAGTCCTGTTTTTTAAATTAAACTCCGTAATTCTACGAAATATATCAAGACAGTTTCGGGTCAAGCACGGAGGGGGTTAAGAATAAACCCATAGCATTGTCATTAGCGCTATATGGGTACCCAGCAATGGAAAGCGAAAGATCTTTACAGTTTGTTAGTGTTTGAGCGCTTAATCAGCTGTTTGCACTGTATGCTTCCTGGGAAGCTGAAAATGTTTCTGAGTGTTCAATGTTCTGCTGGGATAATGATAATAATATAGTGGAAAGGGTAATTAGAGCTCGCTGTTGAGAGGGGGTATTCTTCACACAAATGCTATTTATTATTATACAGTGGCGTCCAAAAGAAACTTGAAAATATAATCACCCTATCATCGTATTAAAGCGTCGCATTACCAATTTATGCAGCATACCAATTTAAAGCTAAATAAATTAAGCATCATCTAACAAACTATTGGATCATCTATATTGAAAGACGCCCGAGAAATGTATTGAATGCCAAATGAAAAGAGAATGTTATTGTCCCTGAGTTGAACAGCATCTTCTGATGATATTTTCATACATATTGGAGAACAGAGTAGTTACAAATACCATACAAAACCTAGACTTAACATAGCATGTGTTCATTAGTATTAATTTTTTTGTTTGTTTAGGAGGTAATGGTTTTGTGTCGAGCACGAAACCTTTTTTTAACATGGACTGTGTTAGTTAGGTTTTTGGACATAATTATCTGTCAGTGAGAAAAGAGGCCACAAAACTGCACTGGTTTTGGGTGGTCTGGGGTGGAATGACAGGCTGACTGTGCATAGCTCTGGATAGAGTTAGGAGCTTTCCTGGTACATAGCTGTGCAGTCACGGTCAGCCAGTTTTCGACAGAGTTGTCAACAAAACCAAGTTTGCTCACCATCGTATTGGTTTTGTCGAGCATGTACGCTTTATTTCGATTGCTCAATCATGAGTGTATAACTATCTTTCACATTAGAGTAAAACACAAAGGTAAACTGAATTTCACAATTTTCACCTGGAAGAATATACAGGAAACTTCGGACACATTGTTACCTCTATCTTCAAGTTGTCGATCGATCCCTACCCAGTCTCCAAACCAGCTGAGAGTGTGTCAACATGATCTGAATTTATTTCACCATTCACAACAGAAACAATATCCGGGACACTTCGGACACATACCTCTATATTTAATTTGTCGATTCCTACTCGATCTCCAAATAAACCAACCGAGAGTGTGTCAAGGTAAACTGAATCTATTTCACAGTAGTCCCACCCGGATGAACACCTAGGACACTTCGGATACACACCTCTATGGTTACGTTGTCGATTCCTACTCGATCACCAAACCAGCTGAGAGTGTGGTTGACCCAGGCGATGAAGGAGTAAAAGGCAAATAGCACGACGCAAATGTTCCCAACAACGGACAACATGGTCAGGGCTCCCGTTTGGGCTGCATCCATGGCGTTGATGTATTTGCTGAGGAAAAAAACCAAAACAAAGAGGATAAACTCATTGGGGAAATACTGCTTTACGCACATTGTAAAAGAAGAGCAATAATTTCATAAGTCATATAGATTTTATTTTAAGATTAGCTTTCTCTCTATCTTTAAGACGGAAGGTGAAAAAGGTTATCTAACCAATAAGAGACACTGCATTACAAATATGCTGTTACAATAACATGCACGTAGATTAGAATCTACCTATCTGTCTGTCATATACCCACTCTATGTCTCTCCCCCTCCTCCTCCTCCTCTCTCTCTCTCTC
>NW_004797392.1:585859-588707 GCF_000002075.1 Aplysia californica
TCTCTCTCTCTCTCTCTCTGTCTCTGTCTCTCTCACAAACACACAAGCACAAACACGTACACCGAACACACATACTTTCTCCCCCCCCCTCTCTCTCTCTCTCTCTCTATCTATCTATATATCTATCTATCTATGTATCTATTTATCTATTTATCTATCTATCTATCTATCTATCTATCTATCTATCTATCTATCTATCTATCTATCTATCTATCTATCTATCTATCTATCTATCTATCTATCTCTGTGTTACACCCACACACATACACACACGCACGCACACACTCACATAAATATATATAAATGCAAACTTCAAAAGTTTCAAGAGGGAGCCATTCCATTTGAGTGCTGGTATATGTATGCAATTGTGTGTGTGGGGGGGGGGGGGTCTAGGTGAAGATGAATAGTAGTAATGAAAGGAGATAAATTATCTATTAGAGTAGAACTCGTATCTACCGTCACAATTTTAATTGTTGTATTAAAATATGTTTCCTGACAATGAAATGACAGTTTTGTAATTTCACAGTGACTTCATTTATTTCTATTCTTCTTCTTCATAACAGGAAAAGATTAAATCTGTTTTGAATCTATCCAAAGGAAATATCGCCAACCGTCAGAACTGTGTCTGGTTTTCCGCACTCACAGGTCGGTCCTAGGAAGCATGCAAGATTTTTTTAAAAATCAATTCGTTCGTTCTTAACATCGTTTCATTATACGCCAGTATTTCAAAATAGTGCTTAAATAGAGAAAGGTTCAAGCTAAAATCGAAATCAATCAAAATCAACCTACTCTCTTTCATCAATGGAAATCTCCTCGTTTTTCTTTTCACAATCTTTTATTTTTTTCGTCTCTGGAACCATGAGCTTGGCAACTGCAAATGTAGCCGGTGCGGAGATGAGCATGGCGGGGATGAGAAACTCTAAAGACACCTGTAGAATGGAGTATGTACATAATATACACTGATTAGTGAAATGTGTGGCATCCTGGTGAAATCAGGCGCTCTTCAAAATAATGAAATCGGAGAAACCGTCAATTCTCCTCTGGTTTGGCAACTTTTATCGAATTTGTTTGGGGGGGGGGGGGGGGGGCTCAACACCTTTTACGTCAACTTAAAACTTCACATTCCCCTGTGGATTTTTATTGAAAATGTAAATTTTCAGTTTCTAAAGACTCTCAAACAATGCAAGCCTCCAAACCTTGATACCTCTTTTGTGCTAATTTTAACTCTGAAACCAGGCAACTTCTACCTCCTTAAATTGCAAATATCCCAACTTCTATTCAAGATCGATGGGTTTGGGGTTTTTTCAACAAAAACAATACAAATGAACAAGCTCTGAGATAATACCGTTAACTCCACATGTCCAAAAATTGACGAGCGGCTGATTCCACCTCGTCATGACCCACAAACTCAAACAGAACGGGATGGGAGCCGCCACAGAACCGATCCTAGCGTGTGGAGGCTTAAATCATAATACATTGTACTCTAGACCGTGCATGTGTCACGGCCGCCAGTTTTTTGCTCTTACAAAATCTTCAGTACAAAGCGTGCGAAACCATAGTTGCCAAAATGAAGTGTACAACAACAGTGTCACAGCATAGTCGAGAGCGTGCAACGTTTTCGCTGGTTGCCATCAAAGAGGTTTCCCTGTATTTGACTTCACATTGAGTCAAATGGCGCTCTCTTAAGTGAACAGGAACTACGTCATAGTGCAGATTATATGAGATGACACTTTATTTTCCCAGTGTGAAATAATAAAAGTCAGTTACATGTTTAGTTAGTCAGTTGATATCTTTGCTCCTTTGTTCGTTCAGTCTCTTTAATTCATTCATTCATTCATTCATTCATTCATTCATTCATTCATTCATTCATTCATTCATTCATTCACTCATGCATTCATTCACAGTATACGTTTATACTGGTTAACAGAATATTCTAGCAGAACAGGACGGGGAGCCGACAATAGTGGTCCTAGCGTCTGATCTGATTTGCTTTCAAGCTGTTTAAAATTTCTCATTTATTCAAGTGTGAGGTTGGTGAGCGGTCAAGTATGGTCTGCTCCTTCTTTCTTCCCCAAAAAATGTTATCATTATCTCTCTTTCTTTTTTTCTTTGCATGTTACTCTGTAGTAACACCTATAATATTCGGCACATATGTGACCCAATTGAGCTGCAAGCACTGTAAAACTTTCACTATAGAGCTAAAAAGAAATCAACCCCAAATAACTCATTTATTCAAAAGTAGAACGGTCGTCCTTCTTTCCACTTCTCTGGTGACTCACAACGGATCAATGTACTTATTTATTTATTTATTACTTATATTGTAAATAAAGAAAAAAAGAGAAGATTGTGTGCCTTTTACTCACTCCCAGGGCTGAAAGGATGGCGAGATAGGCTCCGCCAAGGGAAGAATATACGGACACAATGACAGCATACAGCTCCGACTTGGTAAGGGAGGGAAGGTAGGGCTTCAGCACCATGATAGTCGTGATCTGCGCATGGAAGATATGTACATATAATATTTGAACACCGTGAGAGATAGATAGAGAGAGAGAGAGAGAGAGAGAGAGAGAGAGAGAGAGACAGACAGACAGACAGACAGACAGACAGGCAGACAGATAGACAGATAGAGAGACAGAGAGAGACAGACAGACAGACAGACAGACAGACAAACAGACAGACAGACAGACAGACAGACAGAGAGGGGGAGAGAGACAGGGAGAGACAGAGAGAGGGAGAGAGACAGAGAGAGAGAAGGGGAGATTATAAGAGAGAGAATACATGTGTGTGTGTGTGTGTGAGAGAGAGAGAGAGAGAGAGAGAGGGGGGGGTAGGTGGTAGAGATAGAGAG
>NW_004797392.1:589010-605614 GCF_000002075.1 Aplysia californica
CCCCCGTTTTTTCCACTCTTAAAACGTCATCACCATCAGTATTGCCTTTTTGCCTTTCTCATCCTGGACCAGGGCATATGCCTCTTGACAAACACATTTCGCTTTTCCCTATCTTGAAAATGAGATATTTTCTTGACATCATTCCATGTCTTTCACCTTTTTTGAATATTTCTCTCTATAGTCTCTAAGATTCATCCCCAGGCTCTCTCCAAACTTACCCCTTCCAAAAAGACCCCGGTGGCCACACAGGTTGACTCTACGGGGGTCGTCCCCAGACCAAACTTGAGCAGCTTCCCGACTGCTTTGATGAGCCACTGCATGAAGCCCAGGTAATACAGCACCGTCAGTGCCGCGTTCATGAAGAACATGATAGGGATTGCCTGTAATGGACGAACGTGGGTAAAAGTGAATTAATGTTGACGTCTTCCCCGTTCATAAAATAAGATTTAAAAAAGTCTTGGTACGTCATGACGTCATAGCGACCCAAAATGTGACTGTCAGTGCTGCGTTCATGAGGAATATGATAGGGATTGCCTGCAATTAAATGACGAACGTTGGTTAAGAAAAAGTAGAGTTCGACCTCTTCATTATTCATAAGATTAGATAAAGTGTCTTGGCATATGACGTCATGGCAACCCAACATTGTCAGCGCTGCGTTCATGAAGAACACGATAGGGATTGTTGGCAATGGACGGCTTTGATGAGCCACTGCATGAAGACCAGGTAATACAGCACCGTCAGTGCCGCGTTCATGAAGAACATGATAGGGATTGCCTGTAATGGACAAACGTGGGCAAAAGTAAATAATGTCAACCTCTGACTCATTCATAAAATAAGATAAAAGTGCTTTCGCATATAACATCACAGCGACCCAAAATGTGACTGTTAGTGCTGCGTTCATGAAGAACACGAGGAGGATTGTCTGCAATTTACAAACGTGGGTAAAAGTAAATGTGAGTGAGGCAGCGTGGTGAAATCAGGCACTACTTAAAACAATGACATCGAGAAGCCGGCTTTTTGGGGGGGGCGTTAGGGCAATTTTTTTCGAATTTTCAAATTTTTGGCTCAACACTTTTTGTCCTTTAAAAAGGGCATTCATGTGAGAATTGTACTGAAAATCATTGATTAAAGGCACAAAATGTGTAAATTTACAGCTTCAAAGCAGTCTCACTTTATGGAAGTCATCTGATTTTGGTGACCAATATTTTTCCTTTTAAATATAGACAAGTAAACAAGCTTTACGATGATACCAATAACTTAACATGCCCAAAAACGGATGAGCGCATGATTCCACCACATCGTGGCACAAATTTCGATCTCTTCCACATTCCTAAAATAAGATAAAAGTGTCTTCGCTTATGACGTCATGGTGCCTAAAAGTGGCCACCAGCACTGTCCTCTCTGTGATCATGAAGAGCATGGTAGGGATTGCCTGCAATTAATGAACATGGGTAAAAGTAAATGTGAGGCAGCGCGGTGAAATCAGGTAAGCTTGCAAAATGTTAAATAATAAAGTAAAATCTACAAATACCTTATGGGTGGTGTGTGAGTGCTCTGGTGTGATTTGCTCCTTCTTTCCTAGAAAACATCTATCGTCCTTATCTCTCCTGTTTCTTTTTGGAGCTTTTTACTCTTATAGAGGGTGCGGTGGCGAGGCAGTTAGTGCGCTCGTCTCCGAAGCGAAAGTCCGGGTACGAACCTTGGTTCGGACAAGGATTTTTACCCCCTCCTGCCCACCCAGCAGTAATGGGTATCTGACTTCGAGTTGGGGAAGTAAAGACAGCGTGGAAAAGAACTGGCCACCATACCACAATATATCGAAGGCCCAGGAAGTTGTCTCACTAGCAAGGCAATCCCCAATGTCCGGATTGGATGCGGGAACAACTCTTATAACACCTCTAAACTTTGGCACGCATATTATGACCTAATTGTGTAGCAAGCACCTTTCAACTGTTCCTAAACGCAAATATCCATACCCCAAATATGATGTAATGGTCCCTGTAACTGTCGCCGAAGAGGAATCTAGATCCGTGATCCGCGTTGTCGAAAAACTCTTGGAATCGATCCTGGACCCACATGATGGTGTCGCGCCCTGTCTCCCATCTGAGGACAAAGACTGCAGAGAGGAACTGGAGACCTATGCCCCATATCACTGTGTGCCAGTTGATCTGAAACAATAGAATAATATAGATTACACAAAATGAGTCCAGTGTCAGAACAGCCAAAACGCCACAGTGATAGACATGTCGTTCTTTTTTAAATGGAGGCATCATTTTTACGACATGTTCTCTGTCATACCTCGGAAAAGCATTTTGGGATTTTTACAAAACAAACTTATTGAATACTTTTCTTTAAAAAGGAGTATACAAGTGATCGAGATTAGAGGGCAGCAACTTAACTTACGATAGAAAAGAATGGTTTTGTTTTGTTTGTTTGTTTACTGTTAGGGGGGCTGTTGTTGTTTTACTTTCATAATTGTTTTTAGGTACACAGTTCGCTTGTCTATAATGTCGGAAAGAGACAATGACTGTCTTGAGGAAAGTTCGGAAAATACACTAGAGCGGAAAGGAAGTATTTGTACCACAATCCGAAAACCCCATGATTTAGCTTTGTGAAATCCACGCCAAGTACGCTGAATCACAATATGATTTTAGAAGAGTCTATGATTCAGCATACTTGGTGGGAAACTCATTGCATTCAACTATGACATTACCCAATGACGATACAAATAGTTTTCCGCATTTTGTTTATTCACTACTTATTCTTCATGTTTTCAAAACAAGCACTTATTCAGCTAACTTCATGTACACATGTAAACACGTACTCTTCCGGGGTTCTCGGAGAGAAGCAAGGGTATGAGGATAAATACAGCAAGTCCGGGCAGAGAGCGAAGGTTCTCTGGTTTTTCTCGACCCTCGTCAATGAAACAATACACCATGGCTGCCACCAACGCACCGTATAGAAACCTGGGGATAAATCACGTAACTGAATATGAAGAATTACCGTATGGCATTATCTAGTATAATATCATCGCATAAAAAAGACACAGATAGACGGAAGAGTCTACATTTTGGTATAAATCACAACATTGTTCATCGGATAAGACGCACCAACATTTAATTAAAAGGGAAACACCATCAGCTTTGTTAATGGATCTTTCATTAATAGTAATTAACTAACCCGTTTTTCGTCAGCAGTCTTAGACCTAGATCCACAGTATTACAACGAGCAGCCATTTGTATATTATGAATAGGACGCAATGTTACGTCTTAAACGAGAAGGTCAACGTTAGTTCTAACGCAGAAATCAAATTGTGAATATTATAACTACGTCCAAAGAGATATTTGCACTACTAGTTGGCATTACACAGTCAGTATTTGTTGACAAAGTGAAATTGCTTTTTTTAGTAAGTGTTTTTACGCTCTCATCGACACAATTTAGGTCATAGAGGAGGAGAGCTCCGACCTTGTTCTTCAAGGCCAAAACAGGCTGAAAGGTCACATATATCTCATCACATATAACATTTTACTCTTCCATCGACACAATTCAGATCATGTAGGACAGGAGAGTCAGCTGAAAATAGAAAATATACAGTACAAAAGACAAGTACCACAATAAAAAAGACCACTGTGATTAAGACTTGTACCAACCATCTGAGAAAAAACCTGGCCTTCTCCAACAAATGTTCATGTTTGGCGTTCAGCTCCTTTGCGCCGTAGAGTCTCCAAGCTGTGGTGCGGATAAAGCGGCTTATGGCTGACGAGAAGACGGCGAGAACACCAACGATGGTGCAAACCACTAGACGCTTGGACCCTTCGCTTCCGAACCTGAGGGAAACAAAAGTATTTCATGTATAGGGGAAAGCGGGAAAATTTCGGACTCTATTATGTTTGGCCCCACCGCTCGCTTCAGGAACAATTTAAGCCTAAGAAAAATGTTTCACCATTATTGTTGGCCATTTGGGCATCACCGCTTGCGATATCAGCTTAGTGCATTATCACATTTTACCGCCAGAGTATCATATCTGAGGTACCCTAAGATGTTCGAAACCACCCCACTCTGCTGGAGACATCAGACAAATCTGAGGGAGACTTCGGACGAAAAGTAATGACTTCGGACAACAGTGTGTTTCATGTATCAAATGGAATTTCTTAGAGGCAAAAATTCGATGCTGTATACATCTATATTTCTACCTTTTGTTAGAGGTATGGAAATGTATTTCACACTCACTGGAAATCGCAGAAAACAGTGATCCAACCATATCTATTTAAACATTTCCGTTTTTATGCACGTTTGTGCGTGTTGATTTGAAGTCTTCCCTTATTATTGTTAAACATAGCTCATTGATGCCCTTTTTAAAAATATATATACTTTTCGCAGTCATAAAGAGTGACGAAAAGTTTTCTTATCCGCTTTAGTTTCCCCTTCTGTCAACGTCTGGATTTGGTGAGATCACAGCATTTGTGGAGGCGATCCATTTGCTGAGCTATTATCGCTATTTCTCATTAAGCGATTACCTCAGATTCCAATCCAGATAGGTGTGTTCTTGAACCTGGGCTGTTTGGGGGGGGGGGTTTCATTGCTTCCCATTACATTCTAACGGAAAGGAACACAAAATCAGAAAGTCGCCATCTCAAATGACCTGACAGTTATAGTGTTTCGGGAGGTGTTATGCCACAACCAAATCAAAACAGCTAATGGAAGCAAGGTCTGCAGATTAAAAACTGTAAGCCAGAATTTTCTTTTTTCAAAGATCTTCAAGCGTTGCACTTTGAGCTTTTGAAGATGAAAGTCAAACACACTCAAGACTTCAATGAGAATAGAAACATGTCTTCAGACCGTTTTGAATAGTCTTGTAGAGAAGAATTCTACACATTGTAGATAGATTCTGCACGACGCAAAGACAATAAATCATTAGCAAGTGAATGCATTGCGAGTTTCATCTTTTTATGACCTAAAAGGCCTCTTTTCTCTTTTCTGGCCCTGGATCGATAACAACAACAACTCTTTTCTGGTCCTATGTTTCCTTGTCATAGTTGCAGTCTGGGAAATACAACAATAACATAAGAATACGTTCTTAACATTCAATTTTTGTCGCAACTCTGATTCCAGCTACTTTACATTAGTCGTCTGGAGGCTTGGGGGGGGGGGCAGTGTTCGAAGTCACTCCACCCCTTTCTCCCTACATGGGGGTAGTAAAGGAAGCGTGTACATGAAACAGGCATCATAAAAGCGCGGTTTGATTTTATAAATTTGACAATCTCAGTAAGAGTCTAACGGCAATTTCAACGCAATTAGGTCATGTAAGTGCCTCAGAGAACGTGAGTTCGATTTTGCATGCAGATGTCAAGAGTTCGATTCCTAAGAGGGTAAGCAAGGCTTATTTTGATCTAGTATCTCCGTCTGTAAATGCTCTATCCAATTCCACCATGGTTGGTCTGATGGACAAAGTTCTATCTGCCCGACCACTATATGATCTAAAGTGCTTTGATGAGAGCTCAGTCGCTTAAAATCTTTTGTGCCACCATACGATGGAAACAGGCGCTAGTGGGGTTTTAGGGCATAAGGAGATGTTGACATCACCCAAAAGAGTGTTGATTTGTCTTGCTTTTGATAAGAATAGCCTAAAGGGTGGAAATAATAATATACTGGTTTCTTCGATTTCATAATTTTGACGAGCGCCAGATTTCACCACAATACCACACAATTTTACAAGGAGACCCCTGACTTACTCATAGCACAAGGCGGTAACGAAGTAGCCGATGTATGCACACAGTAGAACAAATGACACAAGGTAGCCTCGAGTAATTTTGTTCAGCCATTCGTAACTGTGTCTTGACCCATTCTGGAGAGCGATAACTCCGCGAGCAAGATAGTTATCCCTTCGGTCATCATCGTCCTCATCATCAAGTAACCAATCGTCATCGCTTTCATCATCATCGTCTGCCGGGCCATCGGTAGTGGTCTGGCCCATACCTTTCCCGTAGATTGCCCCAGCCTCGCCCTTTGGAGCTTGACGAGGCACCTGCAGATATAAAAAAAATTATAGTCAATGGAACCTAGGTCACGAAGATGGGCCAGTTTAACAAAATATTTGGCACCGTGCAAAAAAACAGGTGCTAGTTAGGGTAATGAAATCGGAGCAACAAACATTTTTCCGCAGGTCCGTTGTGCAATTTTTATTGATTTTTTTTTTTTTTTTTTTTTTTTTTTTTTGGGGGGGGGGGGCCTACATCTTATACGTTATTTCAAAAACACATTTTTATGTGGACTTTACTGAGAAATGTTGACTAAAGTTGGTTGTTTTTTTAAACCTGTAAATTTTCAGTTTCCAGAGATACTTAAGCTTTGGAAGCCACCAAACTTTGGATGCCATTTTCTTGCTAATTTTACCTCTGGCTGACACCAGGCGAACCTCACCTCGTTCAATTACAAATATCTTGACTTCTTTTCAAGACAGATGGATACATTTTTCATTTAAAGCAAAACAAATTGTGAGCTGAAAAATTTACCAAAAAAAACTTCATATGCCAAAAACTTGACGAGCGCCTTATTTTACCTTGCTGTGAAACAAATTATTTGCATTGACTTATTAAGGACACACGAACTGTTCCTTTGACAACACATGAAGACACTGTAAGAGCTGAAATGGTATATGTCTAACGCCCCTGTGAACACTATTCGGTTATTTGAGAGGCATGACCTCCGAGTTTCTCCAAAAGGACAGAGCCAAATGGGAAATTCGGATAAAGTGCCTTTTCCCAGGAACACAACGTCGGCCCGAGCTGAAGCTTGAATCCCCGAACCCCTAGTCTCACGATTACGGGTATGGTAACCTAACCACTACCTTTTAAATATTTGGGGGACCATTATATCATCAGATGGGAGATGTCGCACCAAAATTAAAGGCCGCATTTGCCAAGCAAAAGCAACCATGAAACAGATAATTACAAATCAATCTGTCACTAGAAACAAGAAAAATAGTAGTGAAAAATTACATAGAGCCAGTCCTACTATACGGTTGCAAAGCATGGACAATCAATAAACAGCTGGAATGAACAATTGAGGTGACAGAGTTGTGGTTCATAAGACGAATGCTCCGTATCCCATGGGCAGCTAGAAAAACAAATGAAGAAGTTTTGGTGGAAGCAAATTGCAGACGACAGCTTATGGCGAATATATAAAAGCGACAGGCAAATTTCATTGGACACACAATGCGGAAAGAAGCATTGAAGAATACTGTAGCAACAGGCAGATTTGATGGGGAAAAAAGGCAGAGACAGACAGAGGGAAAAGACACTGGACAAGTTGACCACATGGCTAGGAACAGCAAGAACAGCAAACACCATCGCTGCGAAGCAAGACAGAGTGAAGTGGAGATCCACACCGGATGAATGAATGAACCAAACAGCTAGGCTAAAGACGCCACTCTGAAGACACTGTTTTGGACCACTTTAAAAGGAGAAGTGTAACGTCGGTATTCATACAGATTGTTCACTTCTGCTTTCTTTACTTGAAATCTAAAAAGGCATTCAACAAGATTTATACCTTGAGATATGGAAACTTGTGTTCCTGATTTCGCTACCCTAGAATTACAGAGCTCTATTTGCTCAGTACATAGTTTTGAGAAATTTGACGTAAAAAAATGTTGAGCTTCACAATATGACAAGCTTTTACGAATACAATTCTTTGTACATCTTTATAACGACTCCGAACAAACTTACGATTTTGATAGAACAGAGGGATCATTTGGTTTTTAACCTCGTGGTCTTTGTAACTCAAAATGGCCAAAACTGTCAGATAGAGCTTTGTTATTCTTTGGTAGCGATTTGTGTATGATGGTTCATAATGTGCCGGCAACATTGCACCTGGTCTGCTGCTGATCGGACATTAAATATGTGAGCCACGTCGTTAAAGGGTGAACAAAATAATTTTAACAATGTCTGAATCCTCATACATTTACGTTAAAAAAAAATAACAGGGTCTTAGAAAATGCTTAATTATCCTCCATCAAATAGTACGCAATGGCACATTTTAAAAACTTCTACAAAACAGGGAGACGAATAAAACATCCCTAAAATATCTGAGTGGGCGATTTAAAGCCATAGTCCCAGCACAGAGACGTCATTTTTTTTTAAATGGAACGATTTTTTCTTTTGTAAGTGTTTTACGGCATTCGCAACTGCATAAGGTCATAATTATGAGCGCGAGAGACACATTAAACATTTTCAGTTGGTAAGTTATTTTGAATTTTGCCTGGATGACGGCCGAAGCCTGCTCTTATCGATGTTAGACCAAGAAGCGATATTTAACGTGCGCAACTTACACTCGGGACCTCCGAGATTTTACGCCCTTGTCTTAGGTGTAGATCTTTCCTACCAGAAGATCAGGAGTGTGGCTGAAAGACAGCAGTAAGAAGGAGTCAACGAGTAGCAGTAAAAAGGCTGCAGAAAGAGTCTGGAGCCTACAGGAGGGGGCAAAGGAGGTAAGGGGGTGGGGGAAGAAAGTGGAGACGAAAGCAGACGACAGAACATTGCTCGAGCGCAGGAAATGAGGTGAAAGGAGACAATGTTAGAGAATAATTTTGTTCCGAAACTACCCAGTTTCGAACCCGGGACCTTTGAACGAGAGGCGAACACCTTAATCTCTTGGCCAGGGGAGCCCATATTAATATGATGGGCATGGGGCTTCCATTCAAATTCTGCACTGATTTTTTAATTAAATTCTGTCTCAGAGGGGGAAGGAGGGGTGTGTTGTTTTAACTTGTTGTCTGTTTGTTTATTTCATGCTGCTTTAGTTTATTGTTTAATTCTTTTGCATTTATGTTTATGTTCATATTATGTTTCGTTTTCGAAAACAAAAAAAGAGGTTTGAGGGGGGGGGGTCGAACCTTGTGGGATAAAAAATAACAAATGCACAATCTATGTTTCTTTTCTTGTTTGTTTTCTTTTTAAACACAAAGGCACATTGAGCTTAAATGGTTCTTTTTGGGGGGTTTTCTCCCACCACCTACGTCACTTTCGATGTCATGAAAGAAAATGCCCCCCCCCCCCCTCAAAAAAACCCCCCCCCCCCCAAAAATATATAAATCCAATCGTAGCCTTTTGCATCATTTTTCTTGATATCCCGAAATGTCAATAACTTTATATATGGCTTTCAAAATACTGCTTTTGATTAATTGATTACGATTGCTACTTTCTCCTGTTACCTCGAAAGCGCATGCACATACACACAAACATATGCGTACACTTATATACGTAAACACAACAAAATATCACACATACACACACACACACACACACACACACACACACACACACACACACACACACACGCACTCTCTCTCTCTCTCTCTCTCTCTCACACACACACACACACACACACACACACACACACACACACACACACACACACACACACACACAAATCCAGACTTCTCTACCTTTTTTTCAGCCTGTTCCGACTCTTTGTTCAGAACCTTCACCTCTGGACAGATGATCTCCGTGGACTTTTTGAAGTTTGGGTACGCCGTCATCGCCAGCCGGTCAGCTGACGAGACTGGACACGGGCCATCAGGGTAGTCGGTCACCACAAGGTGACAATTCCCAGATTTATCTGTGTTATGATAGATGTCCATTGTCGCAAACACTTGTTTTTCCACTCACAAAACTGATTAACTCAAAGAATACATTTATTGTTTCCCAGCTTTGCTGTTTGGATTATGTTGCAGGAACTTACGATCAATGTATATCTTGTTTTGTATATACCGATCGTGAATGTGAAACTTTTAGTGAAAAACAGACTCTTCGAAACACGATGATATATTCCTTTCCTTGCTTTTGCTGTTGTTTCAGTTAAGTTTAGAACTACTTATAGCGCTGCTGTTCTTGAAGTTGCAGCCTCTTTTTGAAGGTTTGTTGATTTTGGAGTATAATATTGGGGGGATATTCAGAATAACATCAGTATAGTCACCACTGCTGCTCACCGAAATGTGTTGATGTCAATAAAAGAGAGAACTAGAGGTTATGATTCAACCGGCATTTTTTTCTACCTCCGAATTTTTACAACTGAAACATACTGTACGTTCCAAAACAGAAAGTGGTCTGTTCAGCAGTTTTCTGAAATCCCTTCAGCAGTTTTCCGAAATCCCTTTGGGGCATGTATATTATTCCATGTTCTCTCCTCTCGAATCAACAACAGGTTGGTTCCACCTGCGTTGTTCGCTGCTGAAGTGACATCCCTGTTATAGACATGGACAATTTGTAGTATGATTCAATCCTCTTCAAACCCACTCGTGGGGATATAAAATCCAAACGTTCAGCAGTAAAGTAATGTTCCTTTGTGATTGAACCTGGAGAAGAATAAACTAATCACGTGACCCAAGCTGGCAGATTGCGCCAATGCTAACAGTTTCTTTCCAGATAGGACGCATAAAGTTATGACTTTTTTATGTAGATGTGATTGTATGGTTATCAATAAAACATTTTTATTTTTCTTAGTATCGTCATTGTTTTTCATGCGAACAAGTACGAATAAGCAGGCACTTCGGAAACTAATTTTAAGATCGACCATAAAAATGAATAAGGGAAAGAGGAGTATCTATTTCAATTATGCAAATGAAGTTAGCTGATGTCTGTAGCTCTATACAATAAAAGTTCCCTCAATCGCCCCTCGTAAGCATAAATCGTAATCCCGCTGTTTCTCATGTATCGACTAACGCGTATTATCAAACCACACTGAAGGTCAGGTTTTACAGTTGGATCTTATATGTTCACGTCTTCTATTTTCGGTACTTTTTTTAATAAAGAGTCGTGCAAGTTTCTTTCGAGTTGATACACAATGTGAGTCTGAAGCAATTATCAGTAGCAGGCGATTACTTTTTACCTGTTACAAAAACAACGCTGAACTGATACATGCTGAGATTCGCTGTTCGCGCCTTAATGATGCTGTTTACCACGTTCTTTGCAGTTGTGCAATTTTAACCAAATTAGATTTGTTTATAAATTTTCATTATAATTTTATTCACTTTCACTTTCATTTTCTCATCTTCTATTGCCGTTGAGCGCCGAAGAGGATATGCAGTTTTCTATGGATGAGCGATTCTGCAGTTTTTCAGGGTTCCTGTGACTCCCTCAATCTATCTTTTGTGTACTCTACTTCTTCCTTTATAGCCTGAATACTTGGTATCATAAACTCTCGAGGCTGGCTGACTACGTTGCATTCGCGAAAGATTTGAAAAAGACACTTTGTTCTTGGTATTTATTTATAATATAAGTTGCTTTGTTGTTCCCAATTTACCCAACACGTCCATTAACTATTCTGTATTAAGTGCAGTCCCTCACTGCTACACAGGACTTGTAATAATTAATCAGGTGGCATCAGCGCATGTTGTGTGGTCTAGAGGTTAAGGTGTTCGTCTCTCATTAAATAGGACTTGGGTTCGAATCCGGATGGCTACGGAATTTTTTTTTAACTAAATTTTTCTCCCTTCACATCCTTTCCTGCTCTCTAACAATGCCGTATCATCTGCTTTCGTCTCCTCTTTCTGCCCCCACCCCTCACCTCCTTTGCCCCCTCCTCTATGCTCTTGACTCTTTCTGCAGCCTTTCTACTGCTACTCCCTGGCTCCTTCTTACTGCTGTTTTTCAGTACACCCCTGATATTATGGTTAGAAAGATCTACACCTAGCCTTCTGGGGCACGGGCGAAAAATCTCGGAGGTCAAGTGTGCACGTTGCCCTCGTTAAAGATCCATTGGTATCCCAAAATCGATCAGAGTAGGCTTCAGCCGCCACCCGGGCAAAATTCAAAATTTCTTACCAAAATGTTAAATGGGTACCGCGTGCTCATATGACCTTATGCAGTTGCTAGCACCGTTAAACTCTTATCAAAAAACAAAAACAAAACAAGCATGTGGTGTTGGCTCTGTGCTCAGTGGAATGATAGGGTTATCCCCCTCGGTCTTGGCGGGCTCTGTGGATTTCACGAATTGTCTTTATTTTAGTACATATTTTAAGGAACTTCCTACACAATTAAGGCACATAAATGTCGGAAATTAGAGATGTTACAAAAGAATAACTTACATAGAAAGGAAAGAGGAGAGATAATAACGATAAGTGTTTGATAGGAAAGAATATGGAGCAAACCAAATCAGAGCACACGCTAACCACCCACTCACGGATCGTCATGCCGCTGGATTCGAGGATGATGCCATCGAGAAAAGCTGGCAGTCTGCCTGTTTTTGTTTTTTTGCCTCAGTCGTGCCTTGAAAGAGAATCTTCATAAGGACAGCCTCTTGGTTTCACAGTGCCTGTTCTACATACCTTGATTTTTTTGTTTTGTTTTGTCTTATTTTTTGTTACTATTATTTTTATTTTTTTTTTATTTTATTTTTTTTTGGGGGGGGGGCTCATTTATTGATAATAAAGTGTGCTTTTTTGTTCCCAATTTATATAATAGTTTCTATCTTTTCAATAACCTCTAGTGGTCAACTAAAACACCATATTTACAATTATTTTGTCATCTTTGTTCTTCTGTAGCGATTTGTTGCTGTATATCCTGAAATTTCCACAATAAACATTTTAACTTTTTGTTTACATTGTTCAGATTGACAGGACTTCTTCAAGATTTCCTGACGTTGTTTGATTCAATCATTCTACTTTTGACAATTGAAAAATGGTGATGATGTGCCGTAATATCATTAGAAATGTCACGTACATGTATAGCAAAGGCATCACATTTACTGGTTAACGCTACCTTCACTATGATATTTTGGGTAGGGGGCTGGAATTTATTTCAAGGTAAAATAGATACGAACTATGAACATACTTTATATTGAATAAAGGTGGCCAGACCAAGCCACGTCGAAAGGTTTAGGTAACAAAAATCCATAGGTGTATACCATTAAGAGCTTGTCTCCTTATGCGCGAAGCGATAGATAGGCTGGAAAAAATGGTCCTAAGCAGATAAAATATAACGAATTGTAGATGTTCATTTCCCCCACCGACACAATTTTGATCATTTAGGAGGAGCGCTATGCCGTTCAGGGACAGCCTGAGAGCGATACAACGTCCCAGCAGACAGACGGAGATACTTGTTTAAGAGTCTCCCCACACGGGATTCGAAATCATGCTCACTGTGTGCGATGGTGAAGCATTTCATCGCTGTACTACATACGCCGGTCCCGAACCAGATTTATAATGTTTCTATCGTGACAATTAATGTTTCCTCCAGGAACATTATAGCATACTGTGCCGTTCATGTTGCTAAAAATTACTTCCGCATTCCTTTAAACTGCTAGAAAGAAGAACTTTTCTCCTAACCTGAATGAGCTGCCGGTGATGTCTGTCTCTAGTCGAAGTTGTCCGAGTCATCTGCTTCTTGTTTCTTTAATCCCATACAAATACCGAAAACAAACGTTGAGATCTACGTATACAAACTTGGAAATCTGATTTTGAGATATTTGAACTGTGATGAGCATGCAAAATAAATAGACATAATCACAAACCAAGTGGAAATGAATTTACCACCAATAGAGAGATTAAACGGCTAGGTCCCCAAAAAATCCCGCTTAAAGTTATTATCCAGAAAGTTGCGTGCATGCCTGGTTTGTGATTAACTCTATTTCGGGCAATGGTAAGCCAATATTGGAAGGAATCCATAGTTGATAATTTTTATTTTTACCTCCACGGTACATGTTTACGGGTGAGCAGTGATGACATATGATAAGTTATTGCAATTCCTTTTTGCGGTTCTCATTTCAATTTCCCTGACGTTTACTTCCGTTTTGGCAATGAAGATTCTAATCTGGTACTCTTTGCCCTTTTCATTCGAACTATTTGTATGTTCTCGGGGTTTGTAGTTATGATGCATCAGTGACATGGGGTTATTTATGCTGATGTTATCATTTTTCGTATTTGCTTCTCTGATGACCCCGTCCATGTATGTATTAAAAAGAAGTGGGGAGAGAACACACCCTTGTCTAATTCTTGACAATACCGAGGTCCAACCAATGGTCCACGTCTTTGGAGGTGATAACGGATCAAAATAGGGGATTGCTGGACTCAAGCAATTTTCAGTGTGACTTTATGTCACTAAGGAGCAACGCTAGCTGAGAAGGCCAATCCGGGCCACCCCAAACCTTCTGTCAGACGGGGCTCTGATGAAGTTGCAAAGAGCCTAGCTATCCAGTGATGGATTAATTTCTTCTAAAAATCAAAGGAAGGATCTTATTCATTGAATGTCGAAATGCCTGTTCTATAATTACATAGCCGTCGGTGAAAGAGTGAAGTGACCTGGCAACTCTGCGGCTGTTTCATTTGCTGTTGGGGACTATGTCACACTTGGGCGTACCGAGAGTGAGAAAAGTGTTTCCCCAAACAGTATCAATGGCTATCTGTTTAATTACCTGCTTTTCTGGAGCACCTGCTTATGCCTTTATATTCTAATCTTGTTTTTGACAATCTGGGCGGGGGGGGGGGGGTGGGGTGGCGTCGGTAGTTTAGTGGTTAGGCTGTCGGATCCATAATCGTGAGAATGCGGGTTCGGAGGTTCGAGCCACCGCTCGGCCTGACGTTGTGTCCCTGGGAAAGGCTTTTTATAGGACTTTCCCGTTTGGATCGGTCTTTTCGGCGATGGACATTAAACTCCAAGGTCCCGCCTCTGTTCGGAAATGGACATTAAACTCCAAGGTCCCCCCTCTGTTCGGAAATGGACATTAAACTCCAAGGTCCCGCCTCTGTTCGGAAATGGACATTAAACTCCAAGGTCCCGCCTCTGTTCGGAAATGGACATTAAACTCCAAGGTCCCCCCTCTGTTCGGAAATGGACATTAAACTCCAAGGTCCCGCCTCTGTTCGGAAATGGACATTAAACTCGAAGGTCCCGCCTCTGTTCGGAAATGGACATTAAACTCGAAGGTCCCGCCTCTGTTCGGAAATGGACATTAAACTCCAAGGTCCCGCCTCTGTTCGGAAATGGACATTTAACTCCAAGGTCCCGCATCTGTTCGGAAATGGACATTTAACTCCAAGGTCCCGCATCTGTTCGGAAATGGACATTTAACTCCAAGGTCCCGCCTATTAAACTACCCAGTAGTGTGGATAAGGGAATTAAACCTATTTCATTTCATACCATTTCCAATCCGAGGGAGTTTTTGGTTTGTTGGTCAGCGTTCAATGTTGCGTTCCAGGAAGAAAATTCTACAGGGATCGATAATGATATGGGTTCTTTTGAAACAAATTACTCGTATGACACAACAGGCAAAGACTAGAACTTATTTTGAGAGCACCGGCAGTCTTGTGGTTATAAAGCTACTGGACTCGTAATCGTGAGGTAGTGGGTTCTGGGGTTCGAGGCTCAGGATCGACGTTGTGTCCTTGAGAAAGGCACTTTACACGAATGTTCCTCATGTCACCAAGGCATGGCTAGGCCTACTTAGAGATAGACATTGAAAGATCTTGCCAGTATCTTGGTGTCCCGGCGTCTGCAAAATAACAGCTTGCGCTGTATGCTGAATTTACGCTATACACCGCTAAATATTATTTGTTATAAATTATCCATTATCAACTCTTTCAACATATTGTATTGATTTATGGAAGAGCCGATGTCTTCAATCAGTAGACTCTACTGAAGAGTGAAAAGGGAATTATAAACGTAGTATACCACCATGAACAGAACAGCATGGGATCGAGTGTAATGTAAACGGTGGCGCTTTTCTTAACGTTAATAAACACATATAAATAAATGCATTAAGAGAACTAAATAGATAAATAGAATAGAATAGACTAGAATAGAGTAGAATAGAATAGAATAGAGTAGAGTAGAATAGAATAGAGTAGAATAGAGTAGAATAGAATAGAGTAAAATAGAGTAGAATAGAGTAGAATAGCGTAGAATAGAGCAGAATAGAGTAGAGTAGAGTAGAGTAGAGTAGAGTAGAGTAGAGTAGAGTAGAGTAGAGTAGAATAGAATAGAATAGAATTGAATAAAATAGAATAGAGTAGAATAGAATAGAATAGGATAGAATAGGATAGAATATAGTAGAAGAGAATTGAATTGAATTGAATAGAATAGAATAAAATAAAGAACGAAAGTAAATTAAACACAATATTTTTTAAAACATCTCCTACATAATATAGAAGCCCACCCGAACAAACAAGACAACTTTTTATGGATGAGACAAACAAACAGATCAGTTATCAAATGACAGAATACAAATGATACTTATGGTAATAATAATAGTAGTTTTATTGCAAGTAAATCAGCAAAGAATAATATGAAAGGGAACAGCGAGTATTGAATGCGAAGATTACAGCAGGAGCATGAAGTTGATAAAGAAATTTGCTAGCGTGCAGTCTCTTGTTTTGCGAGTATGTCCATACATGCACGTTTCGTATGGATACCGTCAGGATGTACTCCAGAATTGCAGTGTCCAGAGAAAAGTAAAGTACCGTACCTTAAGGTTATAATAAATGCAAAGTCGGACCATGACTTTCAGTGAATTATAAGGAACTTATAGAGCTGAAAATAAGGATTATCGGGACATTTCAAGCGTAGCGTGTTGAATGATGTATTGGATGATAAAGTAGGGAATTGGGGGGGGGG
>NW_004797392.1:605714-607721 GCF_000002075.1 Aplysia californica
GGGGCGGAGTGGATGTGCAACAATACAAACATAAAAATAGCCTTTAAAATAAAACAAAATTCCAGCCGCTCTTTTGAGCAGTTTGTCACCAATGTACCGATCTGTTTTTTGGAGGTGATAACGGATCAAAATGGAGGATTGCTGGACTCAAGCAATTTTCAGTGTGGCTTTATGTCATTGAAGAGTTACTCTAGCCGAGAAGGCCAATCTAGCCATATTATGCTCTGATATTATTAGTTTTGTAGTACCTGCCTGCACTGCTTTCAAAATATCATCTAACGAGGGTACTCATATGTATACCTCTTCCTGAGCTATCTTACTTTCCCTGCCAGTCTTATATCCTCCTTTCTCTGTCTGCCCCCCTCTCCCCCCTCCCCATATCTCTCTCTCTCTCTCTCTCTCTCTCTCTCTCTCTCTCTCTCTCTCTCTCTCTCTCTCTCTCTCTCTCTCTCTCTCTCTCTCATATACATCTAACAATCTATTTGAGTACCCGTCTGTCTCTCTGTGAATTTTCCTCGCGTCGTTATCTTGTTTGTTTCAACATCTCTTTGTACAGCTGCTTATAATAAATATTATGAGTCTGAATACTGTATTACCAAGTGTAGACAATATTGTATAGGGATAATAATGACACACCTGATAATCATGATAATAGCAGTAGTAATATTATCACTTCACTCGTAATAATAAAAGAAAAGAAAATGATGATCAAGATAACAATGAGGATAATATAATAATGATTAGCAGCAGCAGCACCAGCAGCACCAGTATGTATTTGTGTATGTATATATGTATGTAAGTGTGTATATGCATGTGGTATATATGTACGTATGTATATATATATATATTTATATATATATATATATATATATATATATATATATATATGTGTGTGTGTGTGTGTGTGTGTGTGTGTGTGTGTGTGTGTGTGTGTGTGTGGCGCGTGTGTGTATTTGTGTTTCATGAGTGTTGCATCAGTATGTTGTATGTATATACGAGAGGTAAAATGCAAAAAGCTAAAAGCAGCAACGAAACGTTGAGCTATCATGAAGACCAAAGTTACTTCTTAAGTCTTCCCAGTTAAGACATTATAATATTATTATTACTTTTTTTTTTAATAGATAAGAACATTAGGACACAGGACCCCCAAAAAAGAAAAAAGATTAGGATATCCTTTGCTATTAACATTTAATGTTTTGAACTCCTCCTTTTTTTCTATTTACCCTTCCCCTCCCCATGACCTCTTCCCCACTCCCACTTCTCCCCTATCTATCTCTCTCACCCTCTCCCCTTCTCTCTCTTTCTCTCACAGTCTCTCTCTCTCTCTCTCTCTCTCTCTCTCTCTCTCACTTTCTCTCACAGTCTCTCTCACTCTCTCTCTCTCTCTCTCTCTCTCTCTCTCTCTCTCTCTCTCAGTCTCTCTCAGTCTCTACCCCTCTCCTCCTCTCTTCCATCTCAGTTTCCCTCTCTCTCTCTCTCTCTCTCTCTCTCTCTCTCTCTCTCTCTCTCTCTCTCTCTCTCTCTCTCTCTCATTTTACTTTATGGCGGTCCTTCATACTTCTCGACGGTAAATTACATATACTAACAATCGTATTGTCAAAGGAGGTAGGCAAAAAGCCCTCTCCTTTCAAAAAGCTTCTTTCGATTCAGCCCTTGCATCACTTTCTCCATCCTAGTCCGCTGCTGTGTCACGCCTGAACCTTTAGTAGAAAAGACCTGGAAATAATTAGAGAAAATAAGGAATGTCATTTGGAAAAAAAATAGCATAAAGACGAAAGCTCGAAATTTTAAACAAATCTAACACGGAATATTTCTCTGGTATTTCACTTTGCATATCTATCTATCTATCTATCTATCTATCTATCTATCTATCTATCTATCTATCTATCTATCTATCTATCTATCTATCTATCTATCTATCTATCTATCTATCTATCTATCTATCTATCTATCTATCTATCTATCTATCTATCTATCAATCAATCTATCTATCTATCTATATATATA
>NW_004797392.1:609283-613268 GCF_000002075.1 Aplysia californica
ATTATTACTATTGTTATTTTGCCTTTGAATTACTAAGTTCTGTGTGACATGTTTGGCGGTTTTGTGTTACTAAGACCTTGAGGGCAGAAACCAAGTGTTCTGTCTGCTATATCAAAATAGTAAGAATATTCGAAGTCGTTATCAGAATATTAAAAGAATTGCATTCGGAAAAAAAGCTTGACATTAATTTTGTGAAACCCAAAACTGTCGACGTCAAATTTCTCAAAACTAGATACTGAGCAGATAGAACTTTGTAGTTCTGGTGGAGTGCCTAGGGTAGCTTCAATCGCCGTATTAGATTGCTAATCATTTACTTAACAAAAATCCAACTGTGATGACGGTGAGGGGACGCCATGCTGTATCATGACGATGGTACCAGGTGGTGCACATTTTAAATGTTGACGGCTAGCATTCGTATAACTTTCAGCGGACGGCGTAAGTAGTCTGAAAGGATCAAGTTTAGATTTATGGGTATCACGTCAGCAAAATGTATTCCCTGAATTCCAAAGCTGTTATTTTTGTTCCAATATGGTATATGCGTATACTACTTTTTAAAGAATACATTTGGTACGGAAAGAAATGAAATGATATCTGTAAGACTTGTTTTTCTTATGTAAAGGTTTCAACAGAGAGATCTGTTTCTTTTCGTGGATGTTTGGCAGGCCCTCTTGGGTAATTTGCTCTTACTTTCCTATCATATATCTGTCGTCATCTTCTCTCCTCCTTCTTTTCTATGTATCTGCTCTCTAGAATTATAATTTTAAGTTATTATATAGCCTGGTTGTGTTGAAAGTACCATAAAGCTCTTACAGACTAGAATTTAAACTAAAACTGTTTCGGTTCCTCTATATTTGCATCATCACATCTAAGCAAAACGTTCCCCATAGAACGAAGCAGTAAAACTGACTTTTTTAATGTGGGAGGGGGAGCATTTGATATTCTCTTCTATGCCTTGCGTAATGTCCAGGGGAACAAACCAGTGAGTGAGGTTTCTTTGTAACCTCATAATATCATTTGTATTAACGCAATTAAGATACCTCCGAATGCTGACAGACAAGTATGCTAA
Organism: Aplysia californica; assembly: GCF_000002075.1. Lineage (NCBI taxonomy): Eukaryota > Metazoa > Mollusca > Gastropoda > Aplysiida > Aplysiidae > Aplysia > Aplysia californica. Next base: position 610,350 of record NW_004797392.1, read on the forward strand.
TTTGGGGGCACTGTGTACTGACGTGCTCGCAATTATTAATATTGATCGATGGATATATGTCTGTATGTCTAGCTCATTATTTATACTTCTCTATTTACATGTTTTTTTCTCTCTCTCATATCTCCGCCATCTTTATATCTTTCTCTCCTTCCCATACTCACTATTACGCTGTCTCTCTCTCTCTCTCTCTCTCTCTCTCTCTCTCTCTCTCTCTCTCTCTCTCTCTCTCTCTCTCTCTCTCCGGATGAGTAGGTATGTGTGTGTGTGCGCGTGTGCTTGCTTTTGTAAGTGTGTGTATGTGCATGTATGAGTATGCAGATAGACAGACAGACAGACAGACAGACAGACAGACAGACAGACAGACAGACAGACAGACAGACAGACAGATAGATAGATAGATAAATATATAGGTAGATAGATAGATAGATAGATAGATAGATAGATAGATAGATAGATAGATAGATAGATAGATAGATAGATAGATAGATAGATAGATAGATAGATAGACAGTTTTGTTACTCCTCTCGAAAAGATGACATTGACTCACTTGCAAAGCATCCAGTCATGCAGTTGGCGATGTTTCCAGCAATCATGCAAGGAATGGTCACTTTAGATATCCAGGCCTTACGCTGTGGCACCAAAGTAAACATAATTCCCATAGTGATGGCGACGGTCAGCAAGCTGTTGTTTGAGAAAAAAACACTTTCAAAGTGAAATAGTACATATACAATTCGCTACCTCAGAATTACAAAGTTCTGTCTGTTAAATAATTATTATTAGTTTTGAGGAATTTTACTTTAAAAACTTGAGCTTCACAACATGTCATACTTTTTTCGAATGCATTTCTTTGAATATATTGATAATCACTCCGAATAGACTTACAATTTTGTTAGAGCAGAAGGAACATTTTGCTTTTGATCTCACGGTCTCTGTAAACCAAAACGGCCAAAAATGTCAGAGAGAACCTGGCAATTCTACAATAGCGAATTGTTGGTAAAAGTAAACTTGAGCCCTGTATTCGGAACTTTTTTTGACCTACTACGCACGTCCGGGGGGTCTCCTATTTCGGTGTAAGGGCCATGGTGGGTAATGAGAAAAAGACTTTTTGAAAGCTTATTTTAGGAATGGGGATGAGGGGAGGGGGCTCAACTGAATTGTTGGTAAAGTCGCTCCCAAGTAAACGAAAGTTGCAAAACGTAATCGAGCCGTGAGACCAAAAATATTGTGGGTAGTTGGTGGGAGCTTTGGTGTGGGTTGCTTTTTTTCCTATCGAACAACTATTGTCTTTATCTCTTCTTCTATTTGTGAGTTTGTTTCTCTCTTGTATGTATCACCTTTAATCTTTGGCACTTATATAACTTTATTGTGTTGCAAGTGCCGTAAAGCTTTTACTGAAACGTTTAAAACCCACTTTCAAATACTATTTTTCTGTATTCAAATTATTCAATTTTCAATTTATACTTTGCTTTTCAATGGTGTTGATGCCCAAACAACGATATACACCAATGACCTCAGAGGCACATTTAAAACTCTTACTGTTATTTAACACACTCTATCAAAGGTTTCAATCTCTCCCCACCAGATTTCTCCAATTACATAAACTTAATAATACAGTTCAATGATGTTATATAAATGTGCGTTGCAACAGTGAAATATCAGAAATTTGAACAACGACCATAGAACACAGCAGGATTAAATATCAAGAAAAGCGGCAAATTTGACAAAAACACAAGTTATGCTGTGTGATATCTGATATCATTTAAAAAATAAACTCATAAAACGAAGCGGTAAAACTGACTTTGACTTTTTTTGGGGGGTACATTTGATGCCGGTCAGAACGACAGAACGAGAAGGCAATTAGACAAAAAACAAAATTAGAAGTAGAAGGAGAGGAGAGGGGGGGGGGATCATGATTAATTGAATACATTGGTTGATATATATCACACAGTTGGGAAAGGTGTCAACGAACCTGGAGAAACCACAGAGACTGTATGTAACGATAGCTTCAGATCGGTCCTGTGGAGTATATAATATTATGATAATATGATATTACCAAATACAAATATACTCAAATAGCTGTGCTGTTGAACATCTGTTTATGAAAATGCTTAGCAACAGCTGTCACCGGGCTCATCTCTTTATTTAACGACAAAAAAAGATTGATATACTTCAAAGACCGTTGCACACTACATAATTAAAATACCATGAAAACGGCAAATGTTGTAGAACGCATATTGAAAGATTACGCCTCGTCATATTTTTATTTAAAACTTGTCGAAAGAAGCGGTACCACTGACCTGGGGTGTGTGTGGGGGGGGTGGTGGTGGAGGAGGCAGGGTAAGAGGAGCTACATAAATTGATGTTCTGTTGTATAGTTTTGCATGCTACTGACAGCCTAAAAGAAACAAACACATGGACAAACACATGGACAAACACATACACGTATGCAAACTAGCAAACAAATACGTAATATACACAAACACACAACTCTCAGACACACATATCGCGCGCTCATAATATGACCTTATGCAATTGCGTAAAAAAAATATACATACATACATTTGCACACCAAAAAAAAAATCCCCCCTCCCCACCAAAAAAAAAGGAAGAGGATTGGTAGTGGGTGGGAGTGCGAAAGAGGAGTGGGGGTATCCCTTTCCCCTAGCCACTCACGCTGATAAAACCGTTATTCAAAGTAACGTTCCACAGGTCGAGTATCACGTCATCCCTCGTCTCGCTCACTGGGCCTGTGAAGTTTGTGGCCAGCATGTACTGGTCGTATTGAGCACGATTCATCTTCATTTCTGCCAACTGGGGAGAACAAAAGAAAAGGGGGTTGTGTGTATTTAGAAGAAGAAGAAGAAGAAGAAGAAGAAGAAGAAGAAGAAGAAGAAGAAGAAGAAGAAGAAGAAGAAGAAA
>NW_004797392.1:614462-617064 GCF_000002075.1 Aplysia californica
AAAAAAAAAGCCCAACATTTTTCTGTAATCGACACAATTTACATAATCTCCGAGGCATTTTTCGACTCTGCATATCAGATGAGGGGCTAATCCGGTCTGAGAGAAACACAACGACCCAGCATAAAGACCGAGATAAGCCGTCTCTCCACTCCGCTCACAGGAATTGAACTCGGGTCATCTGCAGGTCTCCAACTCAAATAAACCAAGGGGCTTCTGGGGGTAGAGTCTGTATGAACCTTGACCGCGTCACATATTCCACACAAATCAGGTTTCAAGTGTTTCAATGATTACTACTTATCTAATCTTCTCCAACTTAATCAATAGCAGTTCTCAACATGAAAAGTTCTTCAGAACATTGGCTTCTTTTTACCTACTTTTTTCAACTCACACTTCGGCTAAAAGGTCCATGCGCGAAAAACATTCTGATAGTGTATTATCACCAAACTATGAGGTCAATTAGGGACCACAAAAAAACGTTCTCGGGGCATGAATTTACCCGCGGACCGAAAGTTTGAGAGACCACTGCTTTACACCGTGACAGAACAATGCTTCAATAGTACTAACACGAATTGCCAACTAATAATAATAGATAGCATTTGTATAGCGCAAGTCCTCACTCATCAGCAAGCTTCTAAACTATAACCCAAGCAGACCTGAGAGCATTATGAAGCAATCTCAACTTCCTGGGAAGCATACAGTGCCAGCAGCCATTTATAGGCGCTAAATCACTAATATACTGACACGATCTTTTGCTGTCATTGGCTGAGTACCCATTCCGAAGTGGGTGAAGTGAGGAAAATTTGAGTAAAGTGCCTTTCCCAAGGACACAACATCGAGCCCGCGGCTCGAACCCCCGAACCTGCAACTTCACGATAACGAGTCCGGTAGCCTAACTACTAGGCCACCGCAAGTGACGTCCGTCAGTCTACAAACCTTGAAGAAGGCAATGATGTTGTTTATGCCTATTCTGTAGCCCAGCAACATGCCTACGTTGCGGCAATCCGAAGGGTCGATTCCCATGAGGAGGGCAACGGGATACAGGACATATGAAGAAATGAGCTGAGGAAAAAGAAAAAGTTGAGAATTATGATTGTATTGTTTGAGCCGTCATAATATATTGTGCCAGTCTATGTTGCCAGTACCACTCTAAACTGGCAATCTCTGTTTTTATGTCACTTCTGAATAATGCGGTAAAGAATCTTTGTATTTCATGTAAAGACATGAGGATAACAACTCGTATGTGGACAAAACAAGGAATATTGAGGAGTGCTTCAGAATATCGGAATAACCGACTGCTTTTAAAAAAAATGTAGATTGCTTTCCCCGTCGTCGACACAGTTTAGATCATTAAGGAGGTGGGATTCAACACAGCCTGTCAATGCCAAGCCAAGGTCAGAAGGATACAACGTCCCACCAGAAAGGCCAAGATGATGTCAAAAATTCTCCCCTTACGGGAATCGAACTCGGGTCTTGTGCAATCGACTGAAAAACACTTACCCGCTACACCACAGACGTCCGTCCTATTGTAGTGAGGCAACATCGACGTCCTTGGTTTTTGTTAACTTATGTCCTCTGATCTGTCTGTCTGTTTATTTGTGTATGATAATACAGCCGATCCTGCTCTTACGGCCACCTATCATAGGCAATCACCTGTCCAAGTGACAAATGCCCCCCCCCCACCACCCTCCCAGTCCCACACGCACCCTTTGCATTTTCCATGTAGTATCATAATGACACTATCCAAAACGTCCCCCTGTCTAAGAAAACCACTGTCCTCTCCGACTACAAATGGATGCTCTTCTTGAGCAGGTTCCAGTATCATAACTATTGTGTGTGTGTGTGTGTGTGTGTGGCTCTTTTAGCCTATGCAGACGGTAAATTTAGCTTAACATGGTCTCACTGTTGTCTTCATGCAGCTTCTTTCATGGCTGAATCTTCCTAATACATGTAATTCCTACGTTTGAAGTGCAGATTCTGTCGCAGTGCTTGCATGTCAGTGGGGTGAATCGAAGCTCTGCATTTCCGCTGTTTTCCTTTCATTACTACTGTAATTATCGTACTAACCTCAATTGTGAGTTTGCGAATCCCAACGCGGTCACCAATCCAAGAAAGGGTGTGGTTTATCCAAGAGATGGCGGTGAAAAAGGCAAAGCCAACCACAGCAACGTTGCCAACCAGTGCCAGCATGTTAGTCGCACCGGCTTGGGCGGCGTCCATCAGGCCCGTGTATTGCCTGGAACATGAAACCAAAACAAACTTAGATAGATAGATAGATAGATAGATAGATGGATAGATAGATAGATAGATAGATAGATAGATAGACTGCTTCTTTCATTGTCAGGATAAACACTTATTGAACACCCATAACATCATGACACCGGCCAAGACGCCCACATGTCTAAAAAAAACTGTGTGTCTCCTCCGTACTGGGTGACAATCTTGGACGATTTCGACGGTACACTCCTGATAGACTCAAACTCACCCCTTCAATAAAGATCCCACCAGTCACACCCATTGACTCGATGGGCGATATATAGATAAATAGAAATAGATAGATAGATAGATAGATAGATAGATAGATAGATAGATAGATAGATAGATA
>NW_004797392.1:617445-618308 GCF_000002075.1 Aplysia californica
GCTTTTCTTTGGGTTACATAACAGAATTTCAGTTTTATTTTCATTAAGCTGGAGCTTATTATCAACCATCCATTTTTTGATGTCATCAATACACAGACCCATCGTAGTAAGCAAAGGTATAGGTTCAACACCCCCTATCAACATTATGCGGTTATTTAAGTGGTCTATTACACGATGCGTTAATTAAAACTGAACAGTTGTCCGTCCTCTTTGCCATAAGAAAATGATATATGATGCAATGTCAACAAAAAAATACTTCTTTTATGTGATCTTCAAAATCCAGAAAGAAAAAGAGTCATCCACGAGTCATTTTGTTAATTTTAGTACCCTGGTTCCCATGAGTGAGGCGCAGATGAGCATCAGAAAAGGGAGAGGGTGCACAGGCGCTATCTTTGCTCTTAGACAACTGAATGAAAGGACAATTGCACACAACAATGAACTGAATCTTGTGTTTGCAGACCAGGAAAAAGCGTTTGATAGGGTAGGTAGAAACAAACTGTGGCAAACACTTGAAGAGTACAGCATTAGGGGACAACTGTTGGACAAAATCAGAGCCATCTATACCAACAGTATGAGTACAGTCCGCACCCAAAACGGACTCACTGACTGGTTCGACGTGTCATTTGGAGTGAGACAAGGGTGTGTGTTATCACCGTTATTATTCATAATATACATGGACAAAATTACAAAAGTAGCAAACCCCAACCCGATAGACCTAAATGAGATGCTGTTTGTGGACGATCAAAGCCTGACATATGAGAAAGAAGAGAAACTTCAAGAGCACACAAACAGGCTGAATACGCAAAACACAACATGAAGATCGGTAAAACAAAACAGAGACGAAAATAAGCAGAACACCTGGT
>NW_004797392.1:623456-641063 GCF_000002075.1 Aplysia californica
GCGAACACCTTAACCTCTAGGCCACGAGAGCCCCCCTGTGTGATTTTGAGTATTCATGTATGTATTTGTGTATATATGTATTTATGTATGTGCGTAATAATACGTATGTATTTATTATGTATTTTTTTGGGTCATTGTAACCCTAATTGCCCTACAGGGATCAATATAAACGCAATTTATTATTATTACTTTTCAAAATAGCGCATGGTAGGATCATACATCAATCAGTCGACATATAAGCAAATTACCTATACATTATAATGAAAACAATGTCTTACGGAGGGTCATGATACTCTTAAGTGTTAAAAGAATCCCTGAGCTCAGAGCGAAGTCAAATATGATGCCATAAAACAATTGCTAAGTCCGTGCATAACATATTTTTAAGTTGTATGCTAGTCTTTCTTAAAAGCAAACCTGCTGACTAAAAAGTTCACTGTTTCAACAATGTGCTCGTTCCCACCAAGGTGAAGTGAGGTAAATTTGCATAAAATGTTTTTTTCCCAAGACGTAAGGTCCAGCTCGGTCCAAAGTTTGTGCCAGTGGGTCGGTTGTCTAACTACCGGAATTCATTAAAATTGTCAAATGTATATTATATATATACTTTATAAATATATATATATATATATATATATATATATATTATGTGTATATATGTATAGGTATATATATATATATATATGTACATTATGTATGTATGTATATATGTATGTATGTGCGTATGTATGTATGTATGTATGTATCATAATATGCATATATACATATAATATATATATATATATGTATATATATATATTATGTGTGTATGTGTGTGTGTGTGTGTGTGTGTGTGTGTGTGTGTGTGTGTGTGTGTGTGTGTGTGTGTGTGTGTGTAGATGTTTAACACCCTTATCGATACAGTTAGGACAATTTATGAAATGGGTCGGTCCGACCCTGCCTGTCAGAGCCAGCCTGGGCTGAAATGGATACAACGTCACGTCCCAGCAGAAAGACTGAGATACCTGATACACATCCTCCCGTTTCGAGAATTGAACTCACGTTACAGCACAGATGCTGGTCTACTAGGGTGCTTGGCAGGTTCTCTGGTGTGGTTTGCTCCATTTTTTCTAACACAGATCTGTCGTTCGTTTTTCTCCTTCTTCTTTTTGTGTGAATGTTACTCTCTCCTGTAATACTTCTAATCTTCGCACAAATAGAACCTAATTGTGCTGAAAGTGCAGTAAACATTTTACTAAAACTAAACTGGTCTTCTCGAACACTGAGGACCCTCACAAGCTGCTCCTATGAAATGGAGCCTAATCAAATCAAGACGCTCTGAGCGAACACAGATCATAATATCCTAAATGGCGCATTGTCATGGCTGCGCTCTTTACCCTTTATAAAAAGTTTTCTGCGCTGCTCTGGAAATCATAAAACTTTGATGGCCATTTTCTCAATATTTTTCCCCTGACACCATGCAGCACTCACCTCCTTCAATTGCTAATATGTCGACTTCTATTCAAGATAAGTGGGTATCTTTTTCATCGAAAGCAAGGCAAATGAACAAGCTTTAAAATCACACTATATGCCCAAAAATTGACGTCTGATTCCACAGCGTCGCGACATATCACTACCTCAGAATCACAAAGTTCTACCTGACATTTTTGGCTGTTTTGAGTTACTGAGACCATGAGGTCAGAAACCAAATTTTCTATTTGCTCAGAATGCGGTGGAATCAGGCACTTGCCCTACTGTTGAAGAACAAAATATCTAAATATCTGAAATAGAAGTCCAGATATTTCCTATTCAAGGAGGTGGCTGTTACCTGGTGTCAGTGGTAAAATTTGCAAAAAAATCGTCTCCAAAGTTTGGTCACATCCAAAGCTTGATTCCTTGGAAACGTCACGTTTACAATTTTTGAGCCCTTTATCAAAATTGTTCAGTATAACCTGAACAGAATTGTGTTTTTAAATGGACAATTAAAATGTGTTGAGTCAAAAAAGAAATTCGAAAACAATGACCCACAGGCCAGAAAAATGCCGGTTCCCTCGATTTCACAATTTTGACGAGCGCCTGATTTCACCCCGATACCTGACATTTTATTCTGTACCAGCTTCGTTAGAGAGAAACATTCACGGCAGGCCACAAGTCAATGTGAAGCTTCACGAATTAAAAATGCTAAGGCCAAGAGAGAAGCATCAAGCTGTGTACATCCTCGAGTAGAAACGAAGCTTTTAAATCCTCAAAACACGTCAAACTTCTCTGCTACAAATGTTCTCATTGGCCATAGCAAAAGCCACAAATCACCTAAAACCTCTCTATGCTGCCTAAAAAGTATCATCCTCAGCAAATCTGTTGATGTTCGCCAGACACTGACAGACAACATATTGTCATTATTGTTATTATTATTATTATTATTATTATTATTATTATTATTATTATTATTACTATTATTATTATTATTATTGTTATTTTTTTTAAATTATTATTATTATTATTGTTATTGTTGTTGTTATTGTTATGCCTATTATTATGATTATTATTATGATTATTATTATGGTTATTATTATGATTATTATGATTATTGTTATGATGATGAGGATTATTATTATTATTATTACTATTATTCTTATTCTTATTATTATTATTATTATTATTATTATTATTATTATTATTATTATTATTATTATTATTACCATTATTATTATCAATATGTTGCCATAATATCATCCTTATTGCTATTGTTTTTATTATTATTCCATTTATTATAACAACTTCGTTTGACTTACCCCAAAAATCATGTAATGGTCCCTGTAAGACTGTCCAAAGAGCAGGACAGAGCCCTCTTCGGAGTTTGCAAAGAACTCGTCCAGCCTGTCCTGTATCCACAGCACCACATCCCGACCAGTGTCCCACTTGAGGACAGACAACGCCAAGAGAAACTGCAGGCCAACACTCCAGTAGATGGTGTGCCAGTTGATCTGATAAATAAAAAATAGATAAAGCATTTCACTCACTGGCGACACACAATGCTTGAAGACGCTATGTTTTTGGGGACATCGATTTTGTTACCTTTTTATCTGAAACTTAGAAAAGACAAGTAACTACAAGCGTATCAAGAGATATTCAAAATCGTGTTTCTGATTTGTGTATATGATTGTTCATAACTTACAACATCTTTGGTTTGGTCTGCTGCAGATCGGACAATAATTGTAGTAATTGTGAAAATGGTGAAATGGTATGGGATTAACGTCCCTATCAACACTAGGCTATTTTAGAGGCGGGACCTCCGAATTTAACGTCCGTCTCCGAAAGGACTGAGCCACACAGGAATTTCTTTTAAAATGCCTTTTCCAGGAACACAACGTCGGACCGAGCTGAGGCCCGAACCCCCGACCCCGCTATCTAACGATTATAGGTCCGGTAGCCTTACTACTAGGCTACCGACGCCACCTTGTTCATTGTGGGGATGCAGGAGCAGCAGCAAAAGCAGTTGCACAGTTTGAGGGGTTAATTGAGTAGGATAAGATACGTTTCTCTAGTTCTGTATTTTGCTACTTCAGAATTACAAAGTTCTACCTGCTGAGTACTTACCTTTGAGAATTTGACATAAAAAATGTTGAGTGTCACATCATGTAAAGCTTTTTTAAAAATGCAATTCTTTGAATATCTTAGTAACGACTCCGAATAATCTTACGATTTTGATAGAGCAGATAGAATATGGTTTTTGACCTCATAGTCTTAGCAACTCAAAAGAGTCAAAAATGTCAGACAGAACTACAATTAGGTCATTCTGGGGTAGCGAAATGTATAGTTCTTGTGCATAATACATTTTAAAAACGCAAGAACTTCATCTCCATCAAGAGCCAGATCTGCAATAGACACCCGTGATCATGGTTTGAGATTCATTTATTTTCTCGGATGCCCAATGAAAGCTATATCATCCTGATCTTTCCCCTTCACCTATATGTGTAGACGCTACAATTAAATTTGCTTTGGGTCTACCCATGCCTCGTTTGCCTTCAACTTTTCCCGTGAGTGCTGGATTGCAAGTCCTTTATGCCTCTTCAGGTGTCTTAGAAACTGCATATTTTGTCTCTTTCTAATAGTTTTTATTCAGCGGGCGGCCCATGAGGGCTTCTTCAAGAACTCTTTTGATTTATTTTCCTTCCTAGAAATTCTCAACAGTCTCCTTTGAAACCATTACTTCGTTTCCACTGTCTTTGGCTGTTTTCCAGATTCTTGTCCTGTGGGCTGACCGCACACAGACTTCTTAGAACTGTTGATGTGGTAATCATTGAGACGTTTCTATTTTTCAGGATTGTGATCATTTTTTGAGACTATCTTTAGCCATTGCTATTATTCGTTTTATTACTGCTGAACATATGGAATCGAATGTAATTACATACGCTAGATATTTAAACAGTTGAATTTGTTTGATCTTCTCACTTTTGCTTATGAGATTACAAACAGACTCTAGTTCTTTTTTCTATATTACCAGACATAGAACTCAATACAGGGTAGAAAAACACATTTTCTCTGATAAGAAGCCTGTTCCTGTGTGTATTTGCGTGTGTGTGTGTGTGTGTGTGTGTGTGTGTGTGTGTGTGTGTGTGTGTGTGTGTGTGTGTGTGTGTGTGTGTGTGTGTGTGTCAGTGTGTGTTTCTGTCTGTCTGTATTGATATAACTTCACCTGCAGCATATATAGTATAATGTATTTTTTAAAATATATTAATATATATTTGCATGCTTGTGTGTGCTCGTGCGCGTTTGTGCGTGAGTGCGTGCATTTGTGTGTGTGTGTGTGTGTGTGTGTGTGTGTGTGTGTGTGTGTGTGTGTGTGTGTGTGTGTGTTTGTGTGTATGAGAGCGTGTAATGATACTTCGTTTACAGCAGCTGTATAATTATTAATATTATTAAGTTAAACATTCCCTTTCAGCGGCTGTATACATGTAATGAAAGAACTTCGCTTTCAGCAGCTATACGTAACATGTAATTATAGACCTTCTCTTCCGAGCTCTTTGTTACGCTTCTTCATACATGAATGTACTTTCCCAGCTTATAATATGGTATCATTTCACCATAACAACTTTTCACTTTTTTTTAAAGGTATTGAATTTTTGCGACACCCCAACCATTTGTAGGAAGCCCCGCATTAGACGGCTGAATTTTTCATGATCTGGTTTTATTCCTCACAAAATGTACTAACCTTCCATCTCTGTGTTGAGAGGAGTCATTTGCATGTTCAAAAGCTATCAGGTTACTGGGGCTCTTTCATGTGTCGGCATATTGGCGTACAGGTGTATCTCTTGAAGCCATTAAGTTTTAATTAGGCGTCTGTTCAATCCAACGCTAGGATACAAATTAAAATAGAAGCCACTGCTTTACGTTATCGGTCACATTAAATGTTTGCATATGGGTAGACCGGTTTGTTTTGGCGGAAGGTTTGAGGGCCTACTTCGGGGTTTTTTTCCTTCTTTTGTTAGTGTCTATAAATAGGTCTTGCTTCTTCTCTGCACCAAAGATTCTCTATTATTAGTAGACAATCTTTGCCTGCACTATAAGGCTGTTATTGTCGTCGATGTGCTTCTCCCTGCACGAACTCAAAGTCAGACTCAAGCTTTATTTGATATTTCAAACTCCCTATTACTTAGACGAACATGGTCTTCAATGAGCAGGCGTACCTGTGTCTGTGGTGTAGCTTTCAGGCGTTTAACATTAGCATGCAAAAGAGCCGAGTTTGATTTCCATGTAGAGAGAATTTTTAGCGAGTATCTTGGTCTTTGTACTGAGACACTTTATATATCTCTCTCTCTCTCTCTCTCTCTCTCTCTCTCTCTCTCTCTCTCTCTCTCTAATCACGAGTTGGTTCTGACAGTCAGGGTCGAAGTTCACCGACTGCATTATGATCTTAATCCGCTCGATGAGGGCGTAAAAAAACCTACATTTAAAACATGAACCAAGAGACGATATCACAACCTGTACTGTGCAGAGAAGTTCTTAAAGGGCTTTTCGGCACCCCACCTGAACATTTACCTTGCTGGGGTGGGTAGAGAAGAACAATGGGATCAACAACATGACAACTAGCCCTGGTAACGAGCGCAGGTTCTTCGGTTCGTCGATCCCTTCGTCCACCACAGTGTAGATAACCACTCCAGCTAAAGCAAAGTACATGAACCTGAGGAATTGAAATGTCACATTCTATTAGGTATAGTGAGAAGTTCAATGACATCTCGCTACCATAGAATAGATTGACAAAGTTATATCAGATATTTTTGGCCTTTTTGGGTTACTTCTAAGACCATGAGGTCAAATGCTCTATTTGCTCTATCAAAATCGTTAGATTATTCGGAGCCGCTGTCAAGATATTCGAAGAATTGTAATTGAAAAAGCTTGACATGTTGTGAAAATCAATTTTTTTTTTTGTACGTCAAATTTCTCAAAATTAGGTACTGAGCTGATCAAATTTTTGTAATTCTGAGGTAGCGATCTCAGACTGCACACAAAAACAAGCTAATACGAATGAACAAACGGGTGCTCTGTAGATCAGTTGGTATAACGCTAGACTGCTCAGCGAATGGCCTTGCTTCGAATCCCCAACGGGGTGTTTTGAATTTGGGATGTTATGGGGAGTTTTCAAGACCCTATTCCTGTTTGGCTCGTCCGTTCAAAGGTGAATGTTAGATTCGAAGGTCCTGCCTTTTAAATATCCATACAGTGATGAAAAGGGAGCGTTTATCGTACACATTCAGACCAATGAGACAAGAACAATCGTACCAAAAAGATATGTGAACTATTCTAACAGGCACAAATTTGAGATGCAAGAGGAAAGTTGGTGAACTTTTTAGCTCTAACATTGATATCGCTAACCTCTGATTGTGTAGGAAATATAATTGTGGGTAAGAATAATAGACTGGCATTTACAGATAGGAGGAAGCTCACAGGCACGTACGAGCAACCTTTCCTTTCTATTGACAGAAGCTAAAGAAGAAGAACAAGAAGAAGAAAAAGAAGAAGAAGAAAAAGAAGAAGAAAAAGAAGAAGAAGAAGAAGAAGAAGAAGAAGAAAAAGAAGAAGAAGAAGAAGAACAAGAACAAGAACAAGAACAAGAACAAGAACAAGAACAAGAACAAGAAAAATGATAGTTATATTAATACTACTACAACTGATGATGATGATGATGATGATGATGATGATGATGATGATGATGATGATGATGACACACGCCTCATACTTCTTTTATTTACAATCAACATACGGGAAACCCCAAGAAGCTAGTGCGGGCGCATCTTCACTCTTTTCCTTTTCGCTGTCGGACTTTTCATTTATTTTCAGCTAATGTATCAGGTAAAACTGGACTAGGGACTACAAAGCTACATGCAATGAAGTCACAGTGGCACACACTTTGGTATTGGACAAGCAATATCTAAAACTGATACTTCAACTGGTTTTTTGATATAATGGAAAATTACTGTTTTACATTGGCAAATGTATCTGTAGCAGCAACAATATTATACAAAAATGTAAATAAATAATAGCCATCTACTCACCATCGTAGTGCTAATCGTATCTTGTCCATTCGTCTCTGTCCTGTTGGGCCAAAGGAAGAACTTCCAACACAAGCTCTGAAAAGTCTGTTATAAGCTTGCATGATGAGATTGCGGGTGGCAATTACGACTCCAAGGATTGTGAAACCCAACAGACGGTGAGATGCCTCACTTCCAAATCTGAAATACACAAGCATAGAGTATATACATAATAGTAGTAATAACTTTTAAAAATCATCATTATCATCATGATCATCATCATCATGATCATCATCATCATGATCATCATCATCATCATCATCATCATCATCATCATCATCATCAAAATAATAATCATATTCATAATCATATGAAAACAATAATAATGATGACAATAATAATAATAGTAATAATAATAATAATAGTGGGATCGTTGAAGACAATGATGTGTAGATCAGCTAGATCTAAGAATGTTTTTGTCGTTGTTGTTCATGCATTTTCTAAATCTGGGTGGGTGAATCTGGTCGCATAACAAGTCTTTGATTTGCTTTCCAGGGGGTTTCAGATTGAGCTGAATTATATTAACTTAAGCAATCTTTGCTCGTTCTTCTCACTAGTGTAAAGAAACGCAAATTGATACACTATGGGCCTATAACAAGATCAATAGGACTTAAAAAGATGATCCTACAGGGCACCGTACAAGAAGGGAGACGGAAAGGCAGACAGAAAATAGAGATGGGAAGATAACATAACCAAATGGACAGGTTTGGTGAAGTCCTTCGAAAAGCTGAAAATACAGGTGGAAGGAGAAAAGGGGTTGCCCGATCATCCTTTGTGCCCCAAACTGAGACAGGAGGATAAATAAGTAATAAATAAGTAAGTTGTTCATTGCCTGGTTTAATCTGTACATGATGTTTATTTACTGCTCTCTAACAAAAAGGACACTGTGGGTTGTTAACAATGTGAGACACCTTGTTGAAATCAGGCGCTCGTCAAAATAATGAAATTGAAGACATTAGTATTGTTTCTATCAGTCGGCAATATTTATAGAATTTTTGGTTTTTGGCTCAACACCTTTTAATTATGTTTAAAAGGGTATAATTTCTGTGTTTATTTTTTGCTGAAAAACGTTCATCAAAGGCTCAAGAAATGAACATTTTCAGTTTTCAACGACTCTCAAGCTTTGGGAGTCACCAAACTTTAGAAGCCATTTTCTTACTAGTGTTACCCCTGAAACCAGGTGACACCCACTCCTTCAATCGCGAGTATCTCGGTATTTATTTAACTCAAATGGGGTTTTTTTTCATTAAAAGATAGGTAAATGAACAAGCTTTAAGATGATACTAATACCTCCACATGCACAAAAATAGACGAGCACTTGATTTCACCAAGTCGTGACACAAATAAAAATAAAATGTTCCCGCTGTCGATGGCTTGACTAGAATATTCCTTTTGGCCCGAGGGACTTGCTGTTCACTGTGACCACCTAATACATCTATATTACTAAGAGGTGGGCACTGGTGGTGTAGCGGTTTGGTGCTTCGCTGTCGCACGAGTTCGATTCCCGAGTGAAAATTTGTTTTGTCGATTTTCAAGTATCCTCGGCTAGGGTATTGTATCCTTCTGAGCCCGGCTTGGCATTATTGAGAGGCATAGCCGGAAACCTGCCTCCTAAATAAATAATCTAAATTGTGTCGATGGGGTCACAGAAACATCTACAAAATAAGTATCAAAACTAAAATGTGTTCTATGTGCTATGGGTGTGGGGAGGTTTTTAACTTTAAAAAGTGTATTGTTTTTATGTTCTATGTGCTATGAGTGTTTTCCAAAAAAACTTTTAAAAGTGTATTGTTTTTATGTTCTATGTGCTATGAGTGTTTTTTAAAAAACTTATGTTTATGTACTTATAGGCTGTCATGCTTGAAAAATAGAAGAAAAGAAAGTAAGAGTTGAATACATGAATAACGGTTGTGCACTTGATGAAGCAAACATGTGAACTGTAACTGTTCTGTAAATGTATAAAATTGAGACATAGTTCGGCACGGAAATTTAACTCTCATTGGTCGTAAGCCTAGTCTGTACTTAATCTCAGCAATTTTAGTTTTAAATCATATGTAAACGTTAGCATTTTCAGCATTAAAAGATTAGTTTCAAGCTGCAAGCATGTATAACCCTCACAAAATTTAAAGAAAGAAATGAAGATTTGGTGTATGCGGATACACGTGCCGTACAGGCAAGAACATAATTTTCTGAATTGTGAGGAAAACAAGAACTCATCACCTAGGCAGAAGACATTCCGACTTCCAAAAGTTAATCTTATTCTTATTCTTCTTTGTGTTCCCCTGCTTGATCCCTATGGTAGTCGCCTACTGGTTCTTCAGCTTACAGTGCAATAGATTCTTACGTAAGTGGCCGTTTTTCCTACTGTATATGTTTTATACTGCCTATATATATTCAGTTTTTGTCGGAATTAATTTTGAATTTTGCCTGGGTGGCGGCCGAAGTCAAATGTCTTCGATTTTAGGCCCACAAAAGAATTATATTTTAATGTACGCAACTCGCACACGGGACCTCTTAGATTCGTTGCCCTTATCTGATAAGGCAAGGTGTTAGGTCTTACCTCCCCTGAGGTGAGGGGTGTGGCTAAAAGACAGCAGTAAGAAAGAGCCAGATGAAGCAGTTGAAAGAGTCAGGAGTAAAGGAGAGAGGAGCCCAGAGGAGAGTGGGGTGGCAAAAAGTGAAAATGAAAGCAGATGACAGAACAAGACTAGAGAATAAGAAAGGAGCTGAAGAGATTTTTTTTATAGAGAAGAAAATTTTTTGTCTCCGACAGGTTTCCAACTTGGGACCAATAATTGAATGACGAGGTGAACTCTGTACATCAAGACCGCAAGACAGAGCCCGTCTTAAAAACTGTAATAAATGAAAATAAAGTTTCAAAAAGGAGCTCACTTACTCATAAATCATAGCTCTCACGAAGTACACGGCATAGAGAATCAAGAAGACAACTTTAATCAGGTGGCCTTTGGTCACTTTCATGAGCGTGTAGTAGGTCCGGATAATGATCTGCTGCACGCTTATCACGAATTTGGACAAGATTCCCTCTTTCTTCGTCTCTTCTTCATCCTCTTCCTCATCTTCGTCGGTCCAGTACTCGTTGTCATCGATTTCATCTTTTAGCAAATTTTCAGTTTCGATCTCAACCACAGGCTCAAGCTGGAGAAAGAAATTGGTCACAAGTTTGATGATTTGATGATAAAAGAAAAATCTTGGAAATCATATTATCATTCATTATAGATTCTCTCTCTCTCTCTCTCTCTCTCTCTCTCTCTCTCTCTCTCTCTCTCTCTCTCTCTCTCACACACACACACACACACACACACACACACACACACCACACACACACACACACACACACACACACACACACACACACACACACTCTCTCTCTCTCTCTCTCTCTCTCTCTCTCTCCTTCTCTCTCTGTCTCTCTCTTTCTCTCTCTCTCTCTCTCTTTCACTCTCTCTTTGTATGTATGTATGTATGTATGTATGTATGTATATATATATATATATATATATATATAGAGAGAGAGAGAGAGAGAGAGAGAGAGAGAGAGAGAGAGAAAGAGAGAGAGAGAAAGAAAGAACTTTGTAATTCTGAGGTAGCGATATATCTACCCAGTAGTGAAGAGGTTAAGTACAGGGAGCTTGATTTGTCTGTCTGCAAGTAGTATACACACCGAGCGTTACTTCTTATTATTCTATGGAACGGAAAACATGCCCCATGTAGAGATTCTGGGTGTGGTCTTCTCCTATCCCGTAAATACCCCCTCATCTTTTTAGAAGGCTAGCTTGTCATAATACGGAAACTTTTATGTAGGTGTTTTTACTCCCAAATCGAGACAGTTTAGGTCATTTAGGAGGCGGGTCACAATCTTGGCCATCAGTGCCAACCCAGATTAAGAGAAATACAAGATACCAGTAGAAACACCGACACACTTGATAAAACTTCCCGCACCCGGGAATCGAACCCAGATCTTTTGCCTGCACCGGTATAGTGCTTAACCGTTATACCACAGACGCTGGTAACAGGAAACTATGTACAGCTGGCATTACAAAGAACTACAAAGCATAATATCTAAAATAGAAAATATCTTCTTGGCCCGGACTTTGAAGCAAGGTAATAAGAAATATACAAAGAAAAGTTTTATACAACACTGGACAAACACACAACGAAGCATAGCTCATTTGGTTAGCGAATTTCATTTTAAACGTTTTTAAAATTATACTATCACATTATACGCCAACGTCATCCATCTATCGTTTCAAGGCAGTAAAAAGAATTAGCATGATTTTAAGTGGGAAATTATTCTAATAGTTTGATCTTAAGTGACCACAACATGGCAACAAATCCATTCAAGTTGATTACATCCTTTGAATATAATGTATAAGGCTAGCGGTATAATAATATGCTTAACGCAGATATCGAATTCATCCAGCAGGTGCTCTGGAGTGGTTTGCTCCCCCTTTCCTGTCCAACATCTATCGGCTTGATCTATCCTCCTTCTTTTTGTGTTTGTTACTCATGTAAAACCTTACATCTTGGGCACTTCTATGACCATATTTTGTTGCAAGTGTCGTAAAACTCTTACTAAAGCAAACCTCCCCCCGCCCCCACGAGATGAAATGTCTCCGCAAAACCCTTAACATCGCAAGAAGATACAGACAGAGAAATGAAGAACTAAGGGCTGCTCTTGGCACTGAGTCCTGTCTGCGTTTCATAGAAAAACAGAGAACAAAATCGCATGGCCACCTGTTACGAATGTCACCTGGCCAGCCAGGCTCGAGAGCCTATAACATCAAGTACACAGGCTATAAAGGAAGAGGTAGACCACGTATTAGATGGATTAAGAGAGTCAATGAAACCCTGAGAAATTATAATATCCCAATTGAAAGAGCTGAGGAGCTGGCCTACCATAGAAAATTGCCTCTGCCCTAGGCGCTTAATGCAAAAGATGATTTTAAAAAATTGAAAAGGAGAGTAAAAGTGACTATTTTCTCTTCACCATTGTTTTTGTTGCCCGACCGGCCTCCAACAAGACTCTTACTGAAACCCTAAACAGATGGACTTTGAATCGAATCCTTGGAAGAAGCGGCGCAGCTATTGACATAATATAATATAACCAACTTTCTGCAATGGTCCCACCTTGCAGACAAACAGACTTTATAAACATAGTCGAACGTACTCCAATGGCCACCTGTCCCCAGACAATCTTCTGTACAAACGCACACGTTCCACCCCCTCCCCCACCACTTTTGGGTTTCTTGTCTTAAATAAAATCATGACAGTGTCCAAGGTATCCCCCACCCCCTTTTCTGTCAAGGCTTTTTGTTTTGAATATTTCCATAACAATGTCGAAGGTATCCGCCTTATTAAGACAAACACTTTTTTCTCCATAACGGGTGACCGCATTGGACAATTTTGACAGCATTGGGGGGTTTTTTCCTTTACCTTGGCTTTTTCTGAGAGGGGCTCTGCTGTCTGCACTGCCCCTGACGGTTCAAAATCTAGGGCCAACTTGGTTGTCTTGTCGCCGTTGTTCATGGCGTGGTTAGCACCGTCATTGCCATCGCCTGTGTGGTTGTTCTGGAGCATGATGGCGTTCGTTCTGTAGTTGTCCCCCTTCTCGTCATTTGTCGCACCGTCCGCTGGAGAGAGAGAGAGAGACAGTACCGACTTTTAGAAAGACATTTACGGCACTTGCAACACAATTACTAGGTCATATTCGTGCCGAAGATTAGAGGACTAGGTGCTACAAGAGAGTAACGTACAAATAACAGAAGGGAAGCTGGGGGGGGATATGAATTATGGATGGTTGGTAAGAAAGAAGACGAAAACCACTCTAGAGCTCCACCCAACCACTCATTGAAGTGACAAATGAATGGAGATAAAGTTTCTCAAGCAGGATGGATCACGTGATTCTGAAAAAAGTGTTTTTTTGTTGTTGTTTTATTTTGTCTTTAGTTATAGTTTGGTTGTTGTTGGTTTTGTTGTTAGTTTGTTGTTGGTTTGGGGCGGGGGGAGTATATATATGGCTCTTTTCGTCCAAGCAGACGGTCAATTTAGCTTAAAATGGTCTCAAGGTTGTCTTCATGCAGCTTCTTTCATGGCTAATTCTTACTATGTTTGAAGCGCAGATTCTGTTGCAGTGCTTGCAAGTTAGTGTCGGAGATCGAAGCTCTGTATTTCCGCTGTTTTCCTTTCGTCGTTGGCGCTTCTCAGCCTGGTTGTTTCTAAGGCTGTTCTCTAGCATTTTAGTTCTTTCCTTTATAATATTCCTCCATGTTTTCCGGTCCTCAGCTATTTCTTCCCAGGTGTTAACATCTACTCCAAGCTTAGATAAGCTGTTTTTGCAGGTGTCTTTGTACCTCAATTTTCTCTTTGTCTCTTTCCCTGGGCTAGTTGTTCAAAAAAAAATTGCTTCGGGATCCGGTTGTCATCCATTCTCTTGACATGGCCAAGCCATCTCAATCTTTTTAAACACAGGATAGTTGTCATGCTCTGGAGCTTTGCCCGTGCCAACACTTCAACATTTGTAACCTTGTCACGCCAGGAAATGCCTAAGATCTTGCGACAGCATCTGAGATGGAAAATATCGAGGCGCTTTTCTTGTCTGCTGTACAAGGTCCATGTTTCAGATCAATAAAGGAGTGTGCTGAGGACACATGCTTCGTAAATCTTGATCTTTGTTTAGATGGTTAATCTTTTGTTTTCCCATACTCGTTTTGTCAGCCTTCCAAAAGTTGTTGCTACTTTCCCTATCCTGATGTTGATCTCATAATCAAGTGATGTTGTAGAGCTGATGGTAGACCTCAGGTAACAGAACTTGTCCACTGTCTTCAGTTCCTAGTCGTTCAGCCATATATGGCTCTGCTCTGCACCTTCTTGGGTAAAGATGACTGTTTTCTTTACTCTGATGACCAAGCTAAAGACCTTGCATGCTGTTGATAGGCGGTCCATCATTGTTTGTAGGGTTGATTCACTGTGAGCAGCAAGAGCAGCATCATCGGCGAAGAGAAGGTCACGTACTGTTGTTTTGTTGATCCTGGTCTTGGCCTTGAGTCAAGCAAGATTGAAGAGCGACCCATCAGTTCTCCAGTGGAGGAAGACATCCCCTGGTGACTCTTTGAATGCGTGTTGCAGTAAGACAGCAAAATAAGTGCTAAAAAGGGTTGGTGCTAAGACACAACCTTGCTTTACTCCGCTTTTGATGTTGAAACTGTTTGATGTTGAACCGTCAAACTGAATGATGGCCTTCATATCTTCGTTGAATGAGATGATGAGCTGTAGCATTATTGGGGGACAGCCAATTTTTCCAAGCACCATGTACAGTCCTGATCTACTGACTGTATCAAAAGCCTTTGTCAGATTGACGAACGCAGTATGTAATGGCAGTCGTTGCTCCCTGCATTTTTCTTGTAGCTGACGAATAGAAAAGATCATGTCCATTATTGAGCAGTTTGATCTGAAACCCCATTGGCTCTCTGGTAGGACTCTTTCGGCTAGTTTCTGAAGTCGCTTCAGGATGATCTTAGCGAAAGCTTTTCCAGTGATGCTTAGCTGTGAGATACCTCTGTAGTTGTTGCAATCTCCTTTGTCCCCTTTGTTTTTGTAGAGTGTAGTGATTTTGGAATCTCTCAAGTCATGTGTCATGTCGCCGGGAGAGTAACGATAACCATAACATTAAGGTGGGTAAATTATAGGTGTAGTTTTTTTTTACCAATCTATTGACACACATTTAGATCATTAAGATTTGGTAGGCGGGCTCCAATCCTGTCTATCAGGGCCAACCGGGGCTGAGATGGATACAACGTCCCAGCAGAAAGACAGAGACACTTATTTTAAAAGATTCTTTCCATATGGGAATCGAGCTCGGGTCTTCTGCATACGACAGCGAAGCACCTAACCACTATACTACAAGTACCGGTTGGACCGTCTATGAAGAATAACGTCAACGTGCACAAATAAGAGAAAATAATTTGCAAAATCTAAAGCATAGTTCTGCTTGTATTTTCGTTCTAAGATGCTGCGACACCCTACAAAGGTTACAATTTACTTGTGAAATACAAGCAATTTTCATCCTTTTCAAAGACAAAGACCTTTTTCTTAATCCTTTACGTATCAAATACGTCTGCAGGGTCCCTCTTTTTCCTAATTATCTTCATAGAAAGTTAAACATTATTGTGTTTAATTTCCTTCTTTTGTTTTAAAGCAGCCTAGAAACACACGTGCGGATTAGACTTAAAAGTCGCAGATACACTGAGTATTTGATCATCCATGACATATTATGCTAATGGGCAGGAATCCTAATTGGTGCAAATTAAAATTCAAGATCAGCTTCTGTTACCATCCTTCGCCTACACATTATATTACGCTGGGGATCAGCGTTATATTCAGACCAACGCCCTTATTGTTTTCGAGGGGGGGGGGATATCTGGTTTGATGTTCCTTCTTTTTCTTGTGAGAATTGGATGCGAGCCCTTTGGGTGAAGAATGCCAGACCAATCAAGAACTGTAACGCCTTTTTTGGCAAGTCTGTCCTTTTCCTCTTTCTTCTGCCACCCACCTCCCACATTTGAAACCAAGTTGATTAAAGTATTGGTATCTTTGCTTCTTCGCCTTCTGTTTGTGTATTCACATTAATTGTACTACTAAAGAATCTTGAGACAATTATGCTTACCTCAAGTTTAAAAGTTATATTTGCTTTCAGCCCAAAGAAGGAAAAAAAAATTAAATGGAATATTTTCTGGATTATTCAGGGGCTGTCTAATTTATGAAATCATCTTTTGGTTCCATTCCTATTTCAGTGATACCGTCTCAAATTTTTTTTTTAAATTAGGTGTTGTTACAGATAGGCCAAATTATGCAACTCTGTTTTGAGGAAAACCTTTTCGTGTGTGAGGGAGTGAGATGCAAAACCCGCTGCGCGACATTTTGGGGAAAAAAATGACATCTGTTGCTTATAACATAGTGTTACCTGCTATCAGATACACAAAGTGTTTTCGGCCAAAACCCAACACATAGTTCTTAAAAGCCACCAATAAATCTTCTTCCTACGCTTGTTCGTGCGTATTTACCTTCACCTTCACCTATCCCGTAGACTGGTTGACTGGCTTTCCGTCGGGGCGCTTTTGAAGATTTGGCAACTAGCTTCCTCCACTACTTCCGGTCACCAGATTTTCTGAGCGTGTCTTTGAGTCCATGCCTGTCCTTTCCTTGATGTTGTCCTCCCAACTCTTCTTCGGTCTACCTCTTCTCCTCTTTCCCTAGAAGCTGCCTTGCAGGATCATCTTGGCTCGGCCGAATGAACGGGTGATGTTTCCATACCAATGCAATTTGTGTTTCTTGATCAGAGTGAGAAGGTCAGCATATGGTCCAATTTCATTTTTGATCCTTTGTTTGACTTCATCATTTGTGTTGTGATCTTCGTATGAGATACCAACCAAGGATTTTTCGGAAGCTTCTCATCTCCACAGCTTGGATCCTTCTTTCAAGGTCTGCGTTCAAGGTCCAGGATTCGCATACGTATAGCAGCATTTTAAAAAGCTGGTTTTCTCAAAAGTGCTATAATAGATGAAGCGGGTTTTGCATCTGAGCCCCTCGTATGTAGCTCATACGTATTCGGGTTCTTCGTCTCACTCTGATTACCCTGTCAAACAAGTAAGCCTTCCTCCCTGGCTACAAATGAAACGCTCTGTTTCCGATAAAACTTGATATTGTGTATTCTGAAGTCATGTCGACACCATTAATAGCTATAATGAAATTATGCATGTTCTGCTCGAGTTATGTCGGAATATTTTTCAGACGCAATATAGGAAATGATGAACCATTGCTTGATTGGTAGGTATGATTTTGCTCCTTCTGCACTAGAAATGAATATACCACGTGTAATATGGATTTCTGTAAATGCTTTTTTTTAATGTCTTTGTCCCGTGTCCTACTTTTGTGGGTGCCAGATGTTAGTTTAAGGTGTTGACTTGGTAAGTGTAAGGAATGATGATGATGATGGTGATGAGGAGGAGGAGGAGGAGGAGGAGGAGGA
>NW_004797392.1:641868-646268 GCF_000002075.1 Aplysia californica
GGGGGGGGGCCTTTTTTGTTTTTGTTTTGTTTTGGGTTCACCACATTTTATGTTCATTTAAAATCACATTTCTGCGCAGACTTTATTGCAAAAAAAAGGTTGATCAAAGGCTCAAATAATAGCTCTTGCCCCTCCAAGTAGGAAAAAACCCTGTCCTCCCTCAGATGTATCGAACTAGATCAACTTGTGATTTAACGAAACTTCCTACAACCTGCAGAGGGTTGTACGCCCCAGGCACGCTAACTACAATACTTCATTCTCGAGAGAAAGATAAACAAAATATTGTGTTATTTTACAAAATTCTTCCTTTTTGAGCTTTACGTATGACTCAGAAATGCCGCACGCACACACTAATCTAAAAAAAACCGGAAGAGAGAAGTCAAAAATGTTCTTTCTTGGTGTTTCAAATGGGACACCCGGAATTAATACAGATTGTAAAGCAGGCACGCAGAATTTGATGGTAAACGGGAATTTGAGCTATACAAAATATGCTATTTATTTTAATTTTATATTCCAAAAAAAACAAAAAAGTGTGCAGCAAATATCATATAACCTATACATGATACGAATTTTCATAAATGATCTAGTTAACAAACTGAACAAATAGATATTATAAATTAAACATTAGCTAAACCCTGAAACCAAGAGGCCGATCCATATTAGCTAGACACGTCCTGCTGGTTCCAAATAACATATGTACGCATCGATTGTAAATGAACGGAGCTAATTATAATTTTGGTTTCGTTAATTTCTGCTGCATGGTCAGAATTTTATAACGGCATTAATTTACCTGATTCAAAATCATGTGTATTGATATGTGTGTCTGTATGCATGTATGTGTGTGTGTATGTATGTGTGTGCACGCGTGCGTGCTGTGTGTGTGTGGGGGGGGGGGTGTGCGTGCATGCGTGTATTTATTATTTATTTGCACTTGATCTCTTGCTTTTGGGCGTTTATCCCTATGAATGTGCTTTTAAGTGTGTTTGTGTATGTGTTTGTGTGAGTTTACGTGTATGTATGTGTCTTTGTATGTATGTGTGTTTGTGTGAGCGTATATAAGTGTGTGTTTGCATTAAGTTGTATATGACGTAGGTCATGTTATAAAAATAACATTTTGGTGCTTTAATTAGTGTTCATAGCACCAACATGAAAAAAAAGGAAAATTGTAATTTTTTCTCCTATCACATGGCGGATATTCTTTTGTTTTGTTGTTGTTGATGTTGTTGTTGTTGTTGTTGTTGTTGTTGTTGTTGTTGTTGTTGTTGTTGTTGTTG
Organism: Aplysia californica; assembly: GCF_000002075.1. Taxonomy (NCBI): domain Eukaryota; kingdom Metazoa; phylum Mollusca; class Gastropoda; order Aplysiida; family Aplysiidae; genus Aplysia; species Aplysia californica. The sequence continues at coordinate 643,143 of NW_004797392.1, forward strand.
TTGTTGTTGTTGTTGAAGTTTGGATCTTTGTTTATCTGAAGCAGCAATAAAATGTTATCATTTTCACCCAAGCAAGACAGTAGGTTTAACTCAACTTGAGGAATACCAAGCCATCATGTGCTCGGTGCGTAATGATAATGACGTTGGCTGTCCTGGCTACAGCAGAAACGCGCGGAGCACGCCTATGGCTCGATATCCTCTAATGCTGAGTTAAACCTACCCTCTTTCTTGCGTGACAATGATCACATTTTATTGCAGCTTTTTGCATATAAACATAGTAATTAGGAACAAAGAATCCAAAAAATCCGCTAGGTCTTCAGGAAAAGAGGCCACGTTTCTGGGGGGGGGGGTGACGTTGTTTTTGCAGCATAGCCTAACTTAGAATTATTCAAGTGGAAGGCAAAGCGTAAAGATTCAACATACTTCTCTTTTTTTACACAATCAAAAAGTGGTGTCTTTCTTTTGATCGCCAGTATACATTTCTATTAGAAATATGTTTTGATTTCCTTTGAATTGGACTACAATAGTCTCTATGTGTCTTCCCAAACCACATTTTTGTTCCGAAGTCGTAATGTTTTACTAATTAAAGGCCACATTTTTCCTAGTCCAATGGACTTTTTTCTGCATTTCTTGTCGAGGCTAATAAAAACATTTGGCATACATCCCGGAAAAACCCTCTTTCTAGTATTACTCTTAGTGTATAGCACACTACGTCATGGTCTTTGTCTTCCGTGGTCAAACCCACTTTGTTTCAGTAGCAAGGCACACAACGTTATCAACATGATTTGTGAGGCATCGTGGTGAAATCAGGCGCTCGTCAACATTATAATATCAAAGAAACTGGCGTTTTTCTGGCCGTTAGGCAATTTTTTTCTAATTTTCTTTTTTTGGCTCCGCACCGTTAATGTCCATTAAAAAATCTATTTCTGTAGTGGTTTTACAACCAAAAAAAACAGTGATTAAAGGCACAAAAACTGAAAATGTTCAGTTTCCAGGGACTCGCAAGCTATGGAAATGACCACACTTTGACGGCCATTTTCTCGTAAATTTTACCTCTGAAACAAACGACCCTCACCTCTTTCAACTGCAAATATCTCGACTTCTGTTCAACATAGATTGACATTTTTTCACCAAAAGAAAGGGAAAGGAAGAGGCTTTAAGATGATAGCAATAACCCCATGTGCCCAAAAATTGACGAGAGCCTGATTCCACAACGTCAGGCCACGTTTTATTTACTGTATCCGAGGCCTATTTCAAATGTCGATCATGGCCCATTTGGGAGAATAATTAGATTCACTGTAAGTTGTAAATCAGCTACATAATTTGTAATTCATTAATTAACAAAGTCAAAGTCAAAACGTTGCTTATAAGCGATCGATGGCTACTATTTTTTATTTGCTCAAAAGACAAACCAAACTATGTATAATATTGTCCATATTTGAAATAAGTTGCTGTTTTCTGTCAAAGTAATGTCAGCGAAAAACCGCCCTATTCTTCAAACGCACCACTACTACTAATATCAAATAGATTAATGTGCTACTTTTTTACAAGCAATATGCTTAGTGGTGTTGCTTTTTAAACTTTTCAGGGTTTGAACATCTGACTTTAGAATTGAACTCGTCAGCTGCGGAGTGATTTCGTACAGCTACATATCAACTCACAAAGAGCCTTGCGTATAAAGCGTCTCTCATTTATTAGTCAAGTAGGGAAATAAAAATCTTTCTGCACTTGTTTTGTTTATGTTATGCACATTAAAAAAAATTTATTTCGTTGTTATTGTCATTTTGTTTTACGGGAAATTTTTAAAAATGAGAGATTTGTTTAAAGATATCTTGACAAAACATGGGTATGAAAGTAGACTATAAAAGTGAATTGTTTAAATCCATGGTTAAAATCTAAGTCTATAAGATACAAAAACGAAGTGAAAGGAAATTTTAAAATCAAGAAGCAGAAAAAGGGATAGAGGACCAAAACCCAAAGAGGGGCGAGGGATGGTGGACAGAGAAAAGAATCAGAAGTAACATAAGCGTCACGGCGAGATGGAATTAGACTCTCTCGTCAATTGGGCATATGGACTTATTGGTATAATCTTAAAGCTTCTATTCTTTTTTCTTTAGCTTGCTTTAGATGGAATAAACACTTAATTAACTTGAATAAAACTCGACATGTTTGCGACTGAAAGAGGTGGGGGTCGTCTAGTGTCTTTAGCAAAATTGACAAGAAAATGGTGACTTCCAAAGCTGGAATGTCCTTGGAAACTGTAAATTTACATTTCTTCAAGCCTAAAATCAACGTTTTCCAGTAAAATCCTCACAGAAATGTGTTTTTAAATGGACATAAAATGTGTCTAGCAAAAAAAGAAAAGAAAGAAAAGAAAACAGCAGCAACAACCCCAAAAAATTCATATAGACTCCTTCCCAAAGAGCGAAGAAATGTTGGTTTCTTTGATTTCATTGCCTTAACGAGCACCTGTTTCACCACAATACTACAGTAATACATGAAAGTACATACATTTAAGGTACTTACAAAGACAAACACTTATATGAATATTTTTAAAAGTTATAAGATGATGCTAAAAACCAACAACATTTAATGAAGGAATCAAATAACTAACTAATTCAGCCGCTTATCTCAACACAATCACACCATACCCATGATGAGCTCCGTGAAATTGAGCTCACTCTCAAAACAGTTGACGAATTACTCCACAAAAGGGATGGACGTGTCAATGATGGGCTGGTCTGTGAGGTTGTTGTGAGCTTCGAGCCCGCTCTCGACAACTGGGTGTCTCTCTTCTCACCTTCTCTGTTATATCAAACGACGCCGTATCCTCATTACCGGACGCGCCTCTCACTCTCTCCACCCACAAACGATCCTTTCCTCCATAATAATATTTAAATTACCCAACGGACCACAACAAATTGCTCTCTCTCTCTCTCTCTCTCTCTCTTTCTCTTTCTCTCTCTCTCTCTCTCTCTGTCTCTCTGCCTTTTTCTCTCTGTCTCTCTCTGTCTCTCTCTCTGTCTCTCTTTATCTCCCTCTGTCTGTCTGTCTGTCTGTCTGTCTGTATCTCTCTCTCTGTCTTTCTCTCCTTCTCTCTCTCTGTCTCTCTCTGTCTCTCTCTCT
>NW_004797392.1:650025-652207 GCF_000002075.1 Aplysia californica
CATTGGGGGATCGGGTCGAGTCGGGTCGGTTTGCTGGCCAGGTTGAGGGCGCAAAGTGGCTATCGCAGCACATGCCGATCGCGCCCGACTCGTCGCCTCAAAAACAAACGTATTAATTGTTTTAAGGGGATTAGTAGGGCGATCGACGCGACCTGACCCGACACGACTCGACCCGATTCCATCCGCAATAGGCACAAAGTATAAAGTTATCGTGTAGTGTGTATATTAAAATGTCATCGTCCTCTAGCGAAAGCATCAGCGCCGCGCACGTTAAAAAAAAACCCAAAAAACAAAACAAAACAAACAAAAAAAGATCAAAGCCGCGGACTATCAGCCGCAAACGTTTTATCGATATCGAAAAAGTTTGATTGCCTACACCGTCGAAAAGTTACATTCGCTCGGACAAAAGTTACTCCGTACTATTTTCATACAAATAAGTGTCGTGACAGCTATTTTACAATCTGGCAAGTGACAAACTGAGTGAGGTGTGTTCGTGTCGTATAAATATAGAACTTATTTTCAAAACTGCCACATTCCCAAAGGGGGGATACTAACATGTTCTTATGCACAGCAGAATTGTAAATGGGCTGATTTATCAATGTCGTGCTCATACTGTGCCGGAACAACATAGGGGAAACTGCTGCTTTTTCTTTCCTCATCCTTTCTGTTGTCATTTGTCCTCTACTTCGTTTGTATTTTTGTCATTCTCTTGTGAACTACTATTTCCGGGGTGCCGTGATAGGATCGAAGCAGACTATGTGCTGTTGAGGCTTTAAGAGCTGAGTAAGCCTGATTCCCCGTTTAGACTTCTCGGTTGACATCCACCCCTTGGCGCTCATATGACCTTATGCAGTTTTATGCCGTAAAACCTTACTTTAAAAAAAGCCAAAAAAAACTGCGACATGTTCAGCTCTTGTGCTGTCATTGACTACGTATATGTATTTTCCACTTTTTCTTCTTTTTTCGGGGGGGGGGAGGATTATTTTCTTTTGGGGGGGGGGGGTTTAGTTGTTGTTTTTTTGTCTCTCTAATTGAGCCCAAAGAGTGCCAGTGAGTGTGGCAAAAAATGACCATCACTTAGACAAGTGGTGAGTTGTAACACGACGACAGAAGGAAAGTGTTTTAGCACACTCTCGATCATCATGACTGACACAAGGAAAGTAGAGTGTTTGACAACTCAAACAGATGGCGAATTATATTTTTTAATAGCCACATTCAGAGTAGATAGAGTTGGTCAAATGCCAAGTAAAACACAGAGAGGAATCAAATCATCTTTGGTTGGTATTGGTATTGGCAATCGGTAACCAAATAAATCGATAATACCTTTATATATGTTTAATTATGTATATATACGTGTATAAATTATCTATTTACTTTTAGCCTCCTTCTCGCTTTTCTATTTGCCCTACTTTATAATAATAAAAATAAATATAGGTAAAGCTCTTCTCCTATCTATCTGTCTGTCTGTATGCATATCTATCTATCTATTTATCTATCTATCTATCTGTCTATTTATCTATCTATCTATCTATCTATTTATCTATCTATCTATCTATCTATCTATCTATCTGAAATCTTGGAAATAATATTATCTGCCCCAAGGCATCTTTCAAGGACGGCGGACTGCGGATTTGGCGTAGCCCTAGGGATTAGAACCAGCACTAATTATTCTGACAATAATTATAATAATATATGCTCTCATGTTTCACACGATCTCCACCCTGATATTGATAGGCAGTGAATTCAAACCGCCAGTCCAACCCTTTTTCTCTCTTGTTAGTGGTTTTGGGGGGAGGGGGGAGGCTGCGGTATCGTTTACCTCTTACTATACCTGTACTTATATACCTGGTACGTGTACTTTTTTTTAGTTACAAATACGGAAGTGCACTGATCCAGGGAAAATTGGTAGTTATAAATTTTATCGATTCACTCTCGCCCTCTGTCTATCTCTGTCTTTGTCTCTGTTTCTCTGTCTCTCTGTCTATCTATCTATCTATCTATCTATCTATCTATCTATCTATCTATCTATCTATCTATCTATCTATCTATCTATCTATCTATCTATCTATCTATTTATCTATCTATCTATCTATCTTTCTTTCTCTCTCTCTCTTTTTATGTGAGTGTGTGAGTGTGTGTGTGTGTGTGTGTGTGTGTGTGTGTGTGTGTGTGTGTGTGTGTG
>NW_004797392.1:652346-653670 GCF_000002075.1 Aplysia californica
CACACACATACATCCGTACACACACACACACACACAAACTCTCTCTCTCTCACACACACACACACACACACATACACACACATACAGGCACGAACACACTCACAAACACACATACACACACACACACACACACACACACACACACACACATACACACGCGCGCGCAAGCACGCAAACACAAACGACCATTCAGTGAACGAAATAAGGGCCCAGGTACATTTCAAACATTACGGAATTTAAATATCCTAAAAATATACCAGTTTTCCCAACACCAACAAAACTGGCATAAATCGAGCTGTCTCTCTATTTGATCACACATTTCGTATTTGACCAAACTTTAATATTAATAAAGAAAAGCCTACCTAACCTAATAAGACTCCACAAAAGAAGCTATGGAGAAATAAAATTTTAATAGCCACGACCAATTTTTGCCACCTTAAGACTAAACTTTTCGGGGGGAGGGGGGGGGATCTCGTGGTCAAGAGGCACGGTGTTCGCCTTTCATTCAACAGGTCCCGGGGTGGAATCCTAACAGCGACATAAAATTGTTGTCTCTTATAAATATATTCTACTTCTCACCTCCTTTCCTGCTCTCTAATCATGCTCTGTCATCTGCTTTCATCTCCACTTTCTACTCCCCGCCCACCCCCCCTTTACCCTTTGTCCCCATCCTCCGGGCTCCTGGATCTTTCTGCTCTGCCTTTCTACTGCTACTCCTTGGCTCCTATTATTGCTGTTTTTCAACCACACCCCTGATATTATGGTAATTAAGATTAAACACCTAGCCTTCTCGGATAAGGGCGACAAAATGTCGGAGGTCCCGCATGCATGCTGCGCAGGTTAAAGATCCCTTGATGTTCCTAAAATCGATAAGAGTAGGCTTTGGCCTCCACCAGGGCAGAAATCAAAATTAACTCCTACCAAACTGAAAATGCTTATTGTGTCCTAGGCCCTCATATGACCATGTGCAGTTGCGAGCGCCGAAAAACACTTTTTTTATAAATCACATTTCGTACCACCCACCTGCAATTCGTATTTCCAAGCGGACTATTAAATAATACTTGTCAGTGTCCAGGTGACCGTTCCCTATGCCCATCAAAACTAACAAATCTCCCACAAGTAGACTATATTGCTCAGGTTGGCAAACACTGATCTAAAAAAAATTAAAATAAATCGAATTCATTTTGCTATAAATATACAAGGGCGGGGTCATACTGCTAGCAAGCTCATGGACGAATAGTGGCAAACAAACTGCGATGAAAATCGAGAGCTAAAACGCCATCACGCTAAACATACGCACTCAACAGTGAAACAAAATAACGCC
>NW_004797392.1:658808-661144 GCF_000002075.1 Aplysia californica
GTTATTCGGATTTACTTAAAACTGAATGAAAATCATCATCAGCAATAAATCTCTTGTCAACAGTAGAGCTGACAAAAATTTGACCGGCACCGAAACCGCCCCTGGCAGAAGGTTTTCTCCGAAATCTTTAATTCTAGATTAAACCATCCATTCCAGGAATAAATGCGTCGGAGTCGGAGCACACCATTGTAGACTACCGAACAGAACATAATCATGTTTGGGGTGGTTGGAAGAAGGGGGGAGGTAGCGCTAAGAGTCGGTTGGTTTGAGATGAAGGTCTGTTTCAATGTTGTTATTGAGAAGGTGGATGGAGAGGTCGAGGAACGCTGCAGACTTTCCGGGGTTGAAGTGTGTGAATTTGATGGTGTCATGGACGCTGTTGACGTCCGAAAGAAATTGATGCGTTTGTGGAGAATTATCATCATGCAAGGTGATAATGTCGTCCATGTATCTCATGACAAAAAAAGGATTGGTTGGAAAGGGGGAGGGGGCGATGTTTTTACGCCAGAATTCTGGAATTAAAATATTGGCATAGGAAGGAGCTACAGGTGTTCCCATGGCTGCTCCTGTGAGTTGAAGAAAATCTTGGTCGTTGAAGGAGAAATTGTTTAGTGTAAGGACTTCTTCCGGGAGTTTACAAATTTCTCTTATTTGACAAGGGGTGTATGTGGTGAGGCTAGAGAGGGCTAAATGGCAGGCTTCGTCTCTTTCTTTGTCTGGGATGTTATTGTACATATCTACAACGTCAATGGACAAAATGTTGGTGTTGTCTGTTATTTGTCTTTTTTGATTCAGTGCTTTAATTTTTTGAAAGACATGTGAGTTGTCTTTGACCCAATGGTTGCCACAGAAGTCGGGGACCTGGGGTTTTAGAATGCTGTCTAGCCAGTAAAAAGGCTCTAGTGGTAGGGCCTCTGGTTTGTGAAATTATACCCCTAAAAGGAGGGAGGACAGAGCCTTGTTTGCTGGGTTTGTGGATCTTAGAGAGGCCGTAGAAGTGAGGGCAGGATACCTCACCGTGGAGAATACTACTCCTGTGTATTTCGGGGAATATCACTTTAAGTTGCTTCTGGGTACGGATTTGTTTGTGAATAGCCCTGAGGTGTGAGGAAGTTGGATCTGAAGTGAGTGGTTTGTAGAGGGTGGGGTTCTTTAGCATGGTGTTTATTGCGTGTTTGTAGTCATTGGTGTTCATGACCACAAGGGAACCACTTTTGTCAGCCTCACGGATAGTGAGATTATTACTGAGCGTGAGTTCCTGGAGAGCTTTGCTTTCTGCTCTGTTGAGCCTGTCTTTGGAGAAGTGAAATTTGTTTCCGTCTTTAATTTTACTATTGAGTGCCGACTTCTTTATGTTGTCGCAATAGAGGTCGAGGGCAGCATTGTGGCCGGAAAGGGGAAGGGGGGGGGGGTTCCGGTTACTCTTGACATAGAGTTTTGTGGGAGAGAGTCCACTTCAGCGAAATATTCTAAGAGTCTACAGCGGCCGGCATATTCTTTGGTGTCCTTGATAAACTGGAAAAAGTTTACGTTTTTTTGAGTGGGGCAGAAGCCGCTGCCCTTGGATAGGACACTAATATGGGCAGAGGTTAGGGGAAGAGAGGAGAGATTGGCGACGTTGTCTGTTGTTGTAGGGTGGGGTAAAGGGGACGGGGCCGGAGTGGGTAGGCGCTGAGAGGGCAGTAAGGTGGTGGGAGAAAGGGGAGAGGGACAAACAGGTTGAGGGGTACCAGGCAGAGTAGAAAGGAGGTGTGGAGGTGGAGGCTTGGTAGGATGGTAATGGTTGGTAATGCGATTGTGTGTGACACAAGAAGTGACTCCAAGAGCACAGGGAGTAGGCATCAAGGGGTCCACATTGCAGGCTTCAGGAACCACGGTAGTGCGGGAGACTTGTTGCTGGCAACTTGCACTGAGGTCGGGAGAGGAGAGGCAGGTGTCAGGGCATGCAGGTGGTTGAAGTTGAAGCACACCGAGGGATACAGCTGGGATGTGTGAGAGGCGATGTACAGGTGGAGTTGGAGAAGGTGATCTGCGTTGATAGGGGACTATGGGGGGATCCAAGTTTGGAGTCGTTGTGGTGGACACTGTCGTATTGCTGGAGATGTGTATACTGCAGGGGGCGTCGGGTGAGGTGGAGGGGGACGTCTTGGATGTGTCGTTTGCCGTGGGTGCGGGATGTTGTGTTGTGTTGTCGAGGTCTACCAAAGTGTCCGGCGGGGAGACTGTGTATCGAGAGGGACGAGCAGGGTGTTTCCTTAGTGTTGTCGTGTTCCTTGTAGTTAAATCATCATCATCATCATCATCATCATCATCATCATCATCATCATCATCATCAT
>NW_004797392.1:661967-676166 GCF_000002075.1 Aplysia californica
AAAATAAAACCCACAAAAACGGGCGTGCCGCTACTACTTTATCTCCTTAAAAAGGCGTGTGAAATAGCACGTTGAAAAGACTACGGAAACTGGAAATCTAGCAAGCGAACACATTGACAACAAAAGATAGTCGACACGACATAATAGTGTTCTTGAAAATACTCCCTGCTTTGCATCTTCCTCCTCGGAAGGTGGCGTCGGTGGCCCTGTGTTTATCGAGAGATGGCGGGACCTCTGCTCGGTCCGACGTTGTTTTCTTGGCAAAGGCACTTTACATGAATTTCCTGTTTGGCTCTGTACTTTCGGAGATGGACGTTAAACTCGGAGGTCCCGCCACATAAATAACCTAGTAGTGTTGATAGGGCCGTTAAACCAATACCATTTCACCATTTCTTCCTGGCATGTGTTCCTGAATGAGTTTCGACTTAAATTAATCCACGTTGTATATATTATTATATGTCTATAGATATGTCGACAATGTTTTCTTGTACTGATATGTTTACAATAACAGTGTAAGCATATTTTCCCTCTAAAAAGTTTGATTCATGTTTTATCAAATGCTTTCAGAGAAATAAACAAAAATGAAAGGTCCAGGTGATGCAGTAAAGTGAATAACGTATCTTCCCTTCTTCTTTTTAATGTTTGTTGCTCTCTTGTAACACCTCTAATCTTCTGGTGCTCAAATGACATTATGCAATTGCGAGCGCCGTAAAACCTCTACTAAAACTTAAACTGACATAACGCCATTGCAGTTCACTGTCCGCGTATGGAGCACAATTTAAAAACTCCGGTGTCAAGGTATTTGACCTAAGCAGTGGCAGTGGCTGGGTTAAAATGTGGATGGGGCTCAGAAATTAGGGTAGGTTGAGTTCAAAAGTAAGATTCCCTCGGTTCAGAGGAAAACCTGGATATGTGTGTGCTCAATGCCATGTAGTCGCAGAAAGCAAGACATTCCTAACGGGGGTCCAATGAGTATGTCGTTTATTCGGTAGCTCAAAATGGGAACCACAAACTCCTTCTTCTCCTCCGTTTTTAGTTTTAGTTCGAGTTTTACGGCCTTGCAACACTAATAATGGGTTCTGTAAGTGCCCCGCACGATTTTAGGTGCTACTAGAGAATCCTTAAGAGAAAATAATTTGGAGAGATGAGGACGGGAGATATTTGATAGATAAGCAAGTGGAAACAACCCCGGGGCACCCGCCAACTACTCACTGAACCTCCTCCAAGCGTCGTGCTCCCAGAGTAATGTTTGTCGCAAACAACGGTGCCTTTATCATGGACACTCAAATTAGTTTGCTTGAGGTAAAACCTATATTATCTATCTGCGTGTGTGGGTGGTTGGAAGGCACCACAGGTAGGTTGTACTTCTTTACTTTCCATCTGTTAGTTCTGTCAGTTTGTCTTACTTTTACATAGCACTAAATGACCATTATAATGTCGATGTGCTTCTGTTTAGTACTGAATTAAACAAACTCAAACACTCAAGTGTGCTTTGAACCTTATTCATGCGCACTCTATCACACCAAAGCAATGAACCCTATTTATAAACACTTATACACACCAAAGTATGAAGTGGACCGCATTACAGTCACCAAAGTGTTTAAACCGAACCTGCTTACCTAAAAGTCCATCATGCACCCAACCTATACATTTTAGAATGTCCATATACGCGAAAAAATCCAATTACCTTTTGAGCAGTCAACAAGCTCCTATACACGCCGAAATCTAGAGTGATCCAAAATTGTACTGGCCGAAGTATTTATAGAGAAGAGTTACAAATTGCTCTGTCAGTACCCAGAATATTCCAGGAACCATCTCTTTAGTCCAATACTACTAATAGTGTATATAATCAGTTGCTGTAAATCTTTCACAAGTGTATTTCTCCCAGAAACTATCCAAGTAGACTTGCAATATATGCATTGCTTTGAAATTCAAATGGTTTTTAATCGTGTTTACATTCATTATGCCAAATTAAGTTTTTATACATTTCTCGTGTGAACAATTGTTCTCTGATTAAGGTTTTTATCCTCATCCGCTTAAGCTTCTACAACGCTTGTAGCGAACGATTAAACATATGAGGACTCATAAATTCTCTGTCATCGCTCCGCGTGCACTATCGATAGAGCAAACTCATATTACGGTTGCAGGGGTGTAATTCTAAACGGTGTAAAAAAGACTCCGGAAGATCGACTAATAGTCCCCCCCCCCCTCACTCCACGCTCTTCTTCCCTTATGCCCACATACATACGTATACTCTACAAACCTCACTCTTCAAAGAATTAAGATGGTAACTTCAAGTTCATGAAACTTTGATCAAAGATCGTTATTTGGTACAATATTTATATCTCTCTTTCTACTGTATAATCTTACTCGTCAGAATTGCAGACCAATCATCTTTTTTTTTCGTAATACTCAGGAGATTGAAACAGTTTTCTTCGGTTGTATCTGATATTGTTTAAATAAATGCTTCTGTATGACCCGGAGATACCTGCTGTTATTACGAACTTTTTGTAATTATTAAGCGGTTGTTCAGAAGTGCGCGCCGACTAGTCAAATTTGTTTTAATCGCTCAAAAGCACTTCTTAAGTAATTTCTAGACTCGGTTCTAGTCGTTGGAATTATCGTCTTGGTACATTTTTGGGAATTGAAACTTTGACTGGAAGGAGTTTTGATAACTACCTTGATCTTTATACGAAGTTATTTTAAACAGGAAAACACATTTTGAAAAATACCTACGAATTTGAGGACTCATGAGAAGACTAAGAAGTCGAGTTAAAATCCTTGAGAAGTAAAAAAAAAATGGATCAAAATTCGAAGACAGATAGTTTTTGGTATTTTGTTACGGTAAGTGTTTTGCGGCGCTCGCAACTGCCTAAGGTCACATGAGCTCGCACAGTAGGTTTCCTAGGTCCTGAAACTACGCTATGACTGCGTCCGACGTTAAATTAATAATGAAACATCCTTTACTAAGCACAGTCTTAAAAGATCAGCTCTTACATTTTAATTTGCATTAATAATTCATTACAACTTAGATATAAATTGTAAAATTCAAAAGGATAAAGCGCGTATTAGACCATTAAAAAAGGTTTCTTTTTCACCTTTTCTCGAAGTTATCTGAACGCTCCATACACGGATAGCGAAATGCACTGACGATAAGTGTGGATATATCAGGTCACTTACTGTAACAAAGGGCGTCCGACAACTTTTTATACGATGCAATACAATACAACCCTTATAACAATGTGAAGGAGATCATACTTCTTTCCTAAGAGTGTATAAGGTCCCCTTAGAAAAGCGATCTCCAAACAGAGGTGTACAGTAATGCGCAGTTTACACATCAAACAGGTGTCTTTTTGAGTCACTGACTCGAAGAACACTTACAAACGCAGTTGGCCGAATATTGTAGGTACCAATGGGGCCGTTTTTAAAAACTTCCGAACCCTAACTCTTCCTGTTATTTTTTATTTTTTTGTTTTTGTAAAGTGTTTTACGGCGCTCGCAACTGCATAGGTCATATGAGCGCGCGGGACACACCTAATATTTTCAGTTGGTAGGAAATTTTGAATTTTGCCCGGGTGGCGGCCGAAGCCTACTCTTATCGATTTTAGACCACCAAGGGATCTATAACGTGCGCAACTTGCACACGGGCCCTCCGAGATTTTTCGCCCTTGTCCGAGAAGGCTAGGTGTAGATCTTTCCTACCAGAAGATCAGGGGTGTGGCAGAAAGACAGCAGTAAGGAGGAGCCAAGGAGTAGCAGTAGAAAGGCTGCAGAAAGAGTCAGGAGCCCAGAGGAGGGGGCAAAGGAGGTGAGGGGGTGGGGGCAGAAAGTGGAAATGAAAGCAGACAACAGAACATTGCTAGAGAGCAGGAAAGGAGGTGAAAGAAGACCATTTTAGAGAAGAAAATGTTTCGGTCGCTACCCGGATTCGAACCCGGGACCTTTGAATGAGAGGCCAACACCTTAACCTCTAGGCCACGAGAGCCCCTTTATTTTTTAAGAGCGCTAAATAATGTATCATTGCAAATTATTATTATAATAATATTATTATAATTATAGTGTATTGGTTATAGGCCTACACATACTATAATGAATTTGAGACAGACGAAAGGTGTTATGAGTTTCCAAACTAAGCAATTCGTGGAACAACGGCCGTTTATGGTTGGGTGGTATTTGAAACTTGTTGAAATTCTAAATTCGTATAGGTTGGTTCAACGCCCCTGACAACATTGTAAGGTTATTTCAGAGAAAGGACCTACGAGTATAATGTTCAGTTCCGAAGAGACGAAGCCAATAAAAGAAGAAAAAAACGCATAAAGTGCCTTTCCAAAGGACAGAAGCCGGGCCGAGCTAAGCCTCGAACGCCAAACGGGCAACACCACGATTACGAGTCCGCTAGAATGATCCATTGACTACCGACACCATTGAAACTTGTTGTGTAGAGATCGAAATACACGAGAAATATAACAACTGTCTTCTAAAAGAACAAAGAAGTCAGAACACAAAGTCGCCTTCTTTCTAGGGAAAACAATCACAGCATTATTATTATCCTGTTCATAAGACAAATGCCTAAGTCATTTTGCCCGGTATGGAGTTTTTGGTTCCGAAATAAAGAGCAGAGCCAGCTTGGTAATATTAGATCTATAGTTCGTTTGGACAAAAGAATAATCCAAACATAAAATCAATTGAAGGAACCAAAATTCAAACGTTTCACAAAGTCAATTCTTCGAAAGAAATAGTTTTTTTTCTCATTTTCTTAAAATGGTTAAAAATGAATTAGGTATTTATCTTATGACCGTGACGTAGTATTTTATTGTATAATCGTTTTTATACACCACAACTTTTTCCCCAACAAACCACCGGCCGCATCATTTCCTCCCTCACCTTCGTCGCTTTTATCCTTCAACGTATTTGTTGTACCCTACTGAGTGCTTGCTTATTTTTTAGCGTCTTTTTTTACAGTCTCCCCCCCCCCCCTTTGAAACAGTCTCCCCCCCCCCCCCCTTTTTTTGCTTTTTTTCGTTATCTGGTTCCATTTCCCACGAGTGACAAAGTTCAACTTAATGGCTTTGGGTTACAAAACATCATAAAGATAAATGTGCTTATTAAAAAGCCTGTGTATTACATTTTTACGGCACCGCTGTCTTCTTTCAGCGTGTATTGCAATACGTTACACTATGCTGATAACATCAACCCTGTCATCTATTTATCTATCTATCTATCTATCTATCTATCTATCTATCTAACTAGCTAGCTAGCTAGCTATCTAACTATCTGTCTATATATCTATCAATGTTAGGTTGTCAGGAAGAGAGATAAGTGTGTGTGTGCGCTTGCGATCGTACGTGCATACAGTGTGTGTGTGTGTGTATGTGTGTGTGTGTGTGTGTGTGTGTGTGTGTGTGTGTGTGTGTGTGTGTGTGTGTGTGTGTATGTATGTATGTGTGTGTGTGTCTTGCGAGTCTCTTGCTGTCCTTTAAGGAAAAATACCTACCTTTAGTTATGGTGGTTAACCCGGGCTGAAAGGGATATAACGCCCCAATACAAAGAGCGAGATACTCGAAAACTTTCTACTGATATAATAATCGAACTCAGGTCTTTTGCGTGCGACGGCGAACCGTCTAGTGACCATACCATATACACGCCGGTAGTATTCTGAAGAATAAAGGGTTTTTTTCTGCCAACACATAAAGTGCGCTATTGTGGTCTTAAGGAACACAATGCAAGGTGAAGAAATGGAACAAAGGTAATCTCCCCTTTCCCGGTCTCAGTGTTAAAATACTAAACAGCACATCCTGGTAAATTGTCTCGTAATTTTATTTCTTGTCATAAAATGTTCTGCCTTGATATTGTGAAACTAGCATTTTCATCACATGATGTATTCTTTTTTAATTTATTCAACTCTAGACCCTTTTGCAGACGACATAGATCTATGTCTTATTCACCCAAACAAAACAAAATCACACTACCAAACTGAACAACGGCTGCAAGAAACTTCACATGAAAATAAGAACAACAAAGACAGAAGTTATGAAAGTGAGCCGAAACCATAGGCCCCTGAACAGTAAGCAGCTGAAACAGGTGAAGGATTTTATATATCTTGGCAGTACTTTTTCTGAAAATGGGACCACAGACAGAGAAATAGAAATGCGAACTCAAAAAGCCAACGCTGTCACCTAACAGCTCGAACCTCTTCTACCTCATCCAAACATCTCCATGGACACAACGAGATAGCTTATCACTTCAATATGTATACCAACATTAGCCTACCAGTGCTAGATATAGACCATGGAGCTCTCGTGGCCTAGAGGTTAAGGTGTTCGCCTCTCATTCAAAGGTCCCAGGTTCGAATCCTGGTAGTGACTGAAAAAAAAATTCTTCTCTAATATTGTCTCCTTTCGCCTCCTTTCCTGCTCTCTAACAATGTCCTGTCGCCTGATTTCGTCTCCGCTGTCCGCCTCTGGGCTCCAAACTCTTTCTGCAGCCTTTCTGCTGCTTCTCCTTGGCTCCTTACAGCTGTCTGTCAGCCACGTCCCTGATCTTCTGGTAGGAAAGATCTACACCTAGCCTTCTCTGACAAGGACGAAAAATCTCGGAGGTCCCGTGTGCAAGTTGCACACGTTAAAAAATCCCTTGGTGGTCCTAAATCGATAAGAGTAGGCTTCGGCCGCCACCCGGGCAAAATTTAAAATTTCCTACCGACCGAAAATGTTTAGTGTGTCCCGCGCGCTCATATCACCTTATGCAGCTGTGAGCGCCGTAAAACACTTACCAAATTTTTTTTTAAAGATATAGATCTAGACCTGGACATTAAGTAAAACCCATGAAAACAAAATCACTGCATGAGAGATAAAAATGTCTCTGCAAAACCATAAACATCACAAGAAGTGACAGGTGGAAGAATGAAGAAGTAAGAGCAGCAATTGACACTGAGCCCCGCCTGCATTTCATAGAAAAACAGAATCAAATTGGTTTGGTCACCCGTTACGAATGTCACCTTGCCAGCCAGCCTCGGGGGCATATAACCCAAAGTACACAGGCTATAAAGGAAGAGGTTGCAATGAAAGAGCGGCAGAGCTGGCCTACCAATATTATAGATCTACTACCATAGAAATGTGTATCTCCCCTTGACGCTTATCGGCAGCAGAAGATGATAAAGTAAATTAAAGTAATACCCTTTTTGGTATTTTTTGCAACAATGGTATCGGCGTTGGTGGTGTAGCGGTTTCGTGATTCGCCGTTGCAAGCAGAGGACCTGAGTTCGATTCCAATGCGGGGAGAAATGTTATCGAGTAACAAGGCCCTTCTGTTGAAACGTTCTATCCCTCTCAGACGAGGTAGGTCGTGATAGGCAGGGTCGAAGCCCGCCTCCTGAATGGTCTTTAGTTTTAGTAGTTTTAGTAGAGGTTTTACGGCGCTCGCAACTGCATAAGGTCATATGAGCGCCAGAGGATTAGAGGTGTTACAAGAGAGTAACAAACATAAAAAAGAAGAAGGGGAGATAAGGACGATGGATTTTTCATAGGAAAGAAGAAGCAAACCACTCTAGAGCACTCGCCAACCACCCACTCCTGAATAGTCTAAATTCTGTCGATAGAGGCGTTAAAGAATCCACATTCTAAAACTTGTAATACTTCAAGTGACAAAAGGAATTATTGTTCACTCACCGCTTTCATGCAAACGTAGAGTTAAAACACCACGATGGTCCCACATTTTGTTTTTCGTCAAAGGAAACGTCGTTACTCTGGAGCAGCGTAAAACACAGTTTGTTGTGAACTGGTTTTATCCTCGAGACAAACGTCCTCTGGCCAGTCCTGACCCCACTGCGTCGTCGGTACAATCTGGAATTCCGTCTCAAAGCTTTTCAAATGTTCTAACCCCAAAGAGTTTTTTTTTTTGGGGGGGGGGGGTCAGGAAGGAGAAAAAAACTGTTTCAGTTCTTCAACAAACAGTACCAGCGTCAAGCATCTTTTCTCACATTTTTCAACAGAACAAATTTGAATTTTGACCAAATATTCAACGACTCCATACAACCAATACCACAGACAGATTAAAGAAAGCGTACGAGTACTGAAAGAAATATTCAAAATGTTGGGCTTGCTTAGTACATGTGAACAGCTGACCAACGATTTATTTCTTGCTTTAGCCCGCTGGGTGAAAAGTGCTGTCAAGACTCTTCTTCGAGTGGTATTTCGTTAAACCACCCGTCTTCAGTTTCATCTGACCAGATACATGAAGGCCAACTGAGGTATGGGTTGGTTGAGGTATTATTTTGTTTTATTTTGCTGTTCTTTTCATTTGAGGGGGGGGGTCGGGGTGGGTGGTGTCAAGGGTCATGAACAGGTCGTCGCCGTCTGGAAAGGGGGGGGGAGGAGGAGGAGGGTGGAGGGAAGGCGGGACGGGTGGACATTCAACACCACTTAGGAGGCATGGGGTTTTATTTAGGAAAGGATGGAGCTGGGGCTGGTTATAGTGGGACCATGGCTTGTTATCTTTGTCAAACGATCGCTCAGTAGAGGAGGACATTGTGAGGAGGGGAACAAGAGGGGGCTTAAACACTGACAGAGGTGTAAGGGGGTGGTTTTGTGTTGCTGTTTTTGGCTGTTTTTGTTTTGTTTCTGTTTTGTTTGTTTTTGTATTGTTTAGGTTTTGTATTTTTGATTAGTATTTGATGCGGGGTTGTTGCTCTTTTTTTTCTTCTTTTTTTGTGTTCGTTTTGGTTTTTGTTAGTTTGTTTGTTTGTTACTGTTGCTTTCTTTTTATTGTTGTTGTTTTGAGGAGGGGGGTAATGGATGTTTTAGTGTGTATGTTTTTGCGGTTGTTGTTTTTTTTGGGGGGGGGTTGTTTTGTTTTTATGGTTTTGCTGTCATTGTTTGTTTTGAGTTTTTTTGTCTTTTTTTTTCTTATTTGTTTTGTGTTGTTTTTTGTTGTGTTTTTTTTTTGGGGGGGGCATGATTTGGGTGCCAATCGGGGATATAAATTAACAGATATTAACGCGCCCACGTCCCTTTATATGTAGAGTATAGCAAGTAGGTAGTCGCGTGCTGGAAAGCAATGGCATTTGTTTTGGTTAAAGAAAAAAGCTTGAATCGGTCACTTTCCAAATTTGCCTAATCAAGAGTTGGTGATGAATGCCACTGGTGCGCATGTACTATGTGCCTAAAGGGCAGTCGCTTTTCTTAACATAATAGTGAATGCTAAGATGCGGTCACTGTAAAGAGCTTATAGATAGTTGAAATACTATCACATAACCTCCTCTCTGAGTGAGAGTGAGGTGGCGGAGCGGTTAGTGCGCTCGTCTCCGAAGCGGAATGTCCGGGTTCGAGCCTCGATTCGGACTCGGATTTTTTCGCCCCCTCCTGCCCACCCAGCAGTAACGGGTACCTGACTTCGAGTTGGGGAAGTAAAGGCGGCGTGGAAAGGAACTGGCCACCCTACCACAATATGCCTAAGGTCCGGGAAGGTAAGTTGTCTCACTAACCAGGCAGTCCGGATCGGATGCCGGAACAACTTTACTTTTAACCTCTGTGGGTAGCCTAGAGAAAAAAAGAAAAGAAGAAGAAAGAAGAGAGGAAAAAAGAAACGAAAAACATCGTGCTTACACATAGGATATTTTACACAACAGGAGAAAAGGTGTGGTATTTTTTTGCTTACACTTATGTCATGGTATGCCTCCTCAGTCCAGCTCCGAAAAGTGGTAATTAATACCCGTATGTTTTGTTAAGTTTTTTTCGTTGTTGTTCTGTTTTATTTGTTTTTTATGGGGGGGGGCCAGAAACGATGACAGAGAAGGAGACAGGTAGTAAAGAGAATGAAATTGAAAGCTACTACTCCTCAAGTGATATAGAATATTTATAACATAATATTTTTGGCATCCTGTTATCTCAGTTGTGTTTGCGTTTACAAGGCTCTCCGCCCTTTTGGCTTAGTCCTATCGGAGATGGGCAGTAAATTAGATGGTTCTACTTTTTAGATAACGCCACAGTATTCAAACGGACCCTAGACCTAAGTAATGCTTGTATCTGAATCTAAGAGGTTCTGTTGTTGCCTGGTAAGTGTGTGTGTGTGTGTGTGTGTGTGTGTGTGTGTGTGTGTGTCTGTCTGTCTGTGTGTCTGTCTGTCTGTCTGTCTGTCTGTCTGTCTGTCTGTCTGTCTGTCTGTCTGTCTGTCTGTCTGTCTGTCTGTCTGTCTGTCTGTCTGTCTGTCTGTTTGTGTCTGGGTGTGTGTGTTTTCTTTTGCCTTGGAGTTCTCGATAGGAAAGTGGACATGGCGATGACACTTGCAGCAGTAGCAGCAGCAGCAGCAGCAGCAGTAGTAGTAGTAGTAGTAGTAGTAGCAGCAGCAGCAGCAGCAGCAGTAGTAGTAGTAGTAGCAGCAGCAGCAGCAGCAGCAATAACAGAAGCAGTAGTAGTAGTAGCGAGATGAGGGGGAGAAAGAAGAGGAGAAGAAGCAGTAGTAGTAGTAGCGAGATGAGGGGGAGAAAGAAGAGGAGAAGAGGGAGAGAATGAGAGGAGGGGAAGGAAGAGGAAGAGGAAGAAAGGGGGAGGGGAAGAGGAGTAAGCCCAAGAAAGCTTTTTCTGGGAGAGCAAATTCATGTACGAAAAGAAAAGGGAAGGAAGGGACCTCAGTGTGAAAGGGAAGATATAGAGCTATCTGTAAGACTAAGGAGACGAGAATTATGGTCTCCAGAAACGATGACAGAGAGGGAGACAGGTCGTAAAGAGAATGAAATTGGAAGCTACTACTCCTCAAGTGATGTAGAATATTTATAACAAAAAAGACCCCCCCCCCCCAATCCCCCCCCCCCCCCCCCGCCTCACCAAAAAAAAAATTACTTCGCAAAAATGTAACCACTTTTCTAAAACTAACATGGGCTCGACAACGAAAAGGGAGATTTGAAGAGATTCGGGAAAGTTTGAAACGGAAAAAAGAAAACTCGCTAATGGACAAAGGGAGAGGAGACGTCCTCTGTAAGCAAGAAATAGGAGTACGTAAGCACCCTGGATTTGAGGAAGGCAACTCGTTAACCGTGGAATGACAATTGCTTCGGTGATTCTATTTATCGTTCTATAACAATCTTCCCCGTAAAAAGGCCTACCTGTAAGGACAGTCGGGGTTTGGGACGGTTGTATAGTGGAAAAGGTATTTGCCCTATGACTGGATAAAAGTGAACTATTTCTTCTTCTTCTTCTTTTTCTTCTTCTTCTTCTTCTTTTTCTTCTTCTTCTTCTTTTTCTTCTTTTTCCCCCGTCTTCCTCCTCCTCCTCTTCCACGTTCACCTACAGCAACAGCAACAACAGCAGCAACAGCAATAACAACAGCAACTACAACAGTAACAGTAACAATAACAATAGCAGCGATAGCAGTAACAGCAGTAAAAACAGCAACAGCTACAGCGACAAAAACAACAACAACAGCAAAAATAACAGTCAAAAGCAACAAAGAAAGGATGTAAATATGTGTGTGGGTGGGAGGAGAGAGTAATGTTGTTGTACTATGAACACTGTTCAAACGTTTTGTAAATAAATGCCAATACCTAGTGCATTTGTTCCTCAGAATTATAAAAAAAAACAATAACAACACCAACAACAGTAACGACGGCAACAACAATAGCAACAACAGCAATAACAATAACAACAACAACAGCAGTTGCAATAACAACAGCAACAGCAACAGAAACAGCAATAGCAACAGCAGCAACAACAACAGCAGCAACAACAACAACAGCAATAACAGTAACTTAGCTACAACAAAAACAACAACAACAACAACAACAACAACAACAGAACAACCAACAGCGACAGAAATAACAATAACAACAATAACAACAGATATAACAACAACAACAGAAATACCAACAACAGTAACAACAACAACAACAGCTGCAACCACAACAGGTGGCGGTCACTCGACCGTTGAGATTCACATTCCAATCGTCTTTTCTTTTCTTAACCCTTTAAACACTGCTAGCCAGTTCAGAGGACGCTCGGCATCGCTGTGTTGTTCACCGTCGTAACAAAAATCCTATCAAACCCCAGCAGAACTGTGTTGCCTGTTATAATCGTGTTTATGTTTGTGTTTAGTAAGGGTTTTACAGCGCTCGCAAATGCATAAGGTCATATGAGCGCGCGAAACAAGTTGGTTTCATTTTTATTCGCAATAGTTCACTACAGGGCCTGATTTTGGTCAATATTTTTAATTAAAATGTTAAAACGCTAAAAATTTGTTGTACATAAATTTTTAATTTTAAAATAATTTTCTAAATAACATTAAAAATTTGAACAATGTATGTTTATTGCTTGGATCGTTTGTTTTCAACCCAACTTGGTGTTTATTTTGCGCAATTGTGTTAAGCAGATGCGGAATTATAAGGAAGTGTGTGATGCTGAAAACGTAAATGGTAAAGACTGGTTGCGTACAAATGAAGAAGAATCGCCCTCTGTACATTTGAGGACGACCTTTCTAGTGTTTCAAAACCGCCTGAAGAAGCACTGTTTTGAGACTTAAACTCGTTGATTATAATAATATTAATGATTTTTTAAATTAGATTTTTCTTTATCGAAAATTTTAAAAGGCATGCAAAAACATGCATATTATGAAGTATGAAATGTCTAATGTTTTCGGCAAGTCGCTACCCTAGAATTACAAAGTTCTACCGGCTCAGTATCTAATTTTGAGAAATCAGACGTAAAAAATGTTGAATTTCACAACATGGTCGAGCTGTTTTAAGAAAGCAATTCTTTGGATATCTTGATAAGGACTCCGAATAATCATCTTACTATTTTGATAGAGCAGATAGTACATGTACACATTTGTTTCTGACCTCATGGTCTTAGTAACTCAAAACGACAAAATATGCTAGATAGAACGTTGTAACTCTGAGGTAGACAAGTTCTAAAACATTGCCTTTGCTTTACTGTGGGTCGGACGTATGCGCTAGATATTAGTTAACTCATAGGAGAAGAACATTCTGCTCATTCCACAACGTTTGAAGACGCGCTGTTCTGGGGCCTAACTTTATTATTTTAGGCTCTTTTTTTTAAATTTTATTTTCCGTATCTGAAACGTTTTAAGGCATGCAACAACACCCATACTGTGCTCGCTCGAGAACAGTGACTAATGCCGACAGCGATGACTTGTAAGCTCTCAAGTTAGCCTAGACGTCTTAATCTTTTGTTACGGAATGCAACTGCATTGACCATGAAAAATATCACAAAGTTTATTGGCCAAACTCCTTTCACTGTTTTCAAAATATGATGGCAAACACGTTGGGCAACATACACACTAACAATGTCATCACGTAGAAGCGGCCACCGTGTGATTTTTCGGAATACCTTTATTAAATGTTAGGGAGGAAGATGACGACATATTGTTTTAAAATGTCTCTTCCCTCTATGCGAAGAGTTGGGAATAAAGGTTGTGTCCTCCACTCTCCCCCCCCCCTTCCCCCAAGTGCCTTGTTCTGTTTTTCTTGTTTTGTTCTTCTTGAAACAAAACAATTTGCACCATTTCAACACATTTTTACGTAACCTACAAATATCGGCACCAAAATCAGGACACGGGAAAAACCATCCATACTGTGAAATATGCAAAGTCGTGTTTCTGATTTGTGTATGACGGTTCAATATAAGCCTCAGCATTATCATCGGTCTTCTGCTGGTCGGGAGTACGTGTTCGCTTCGACCATTAAGAGTTAAGAGAAAGAGTAAATCTTGGTTCTCTCTGGGACCTTCATGTCACTCCGCGGATCAGCTTTCGTACCATTCTTTGCTTCCCGTGGATTCAGTTTCACCCCACGAGAAGAGAGAGAGAGAGACCTTGAACCTATGCTTAGGGCTAGGAGACTGTCCCCAATAAACTAGCTTATAATAATATTGGATGTAAGAGGTGAAATGGTATGGTATAGATTTAATGCCCCTATCAACACTGTTGGGTTATTTAAAAGGAGGAACCTCCGAGTTTAACGTCTTTCTCCGAAAGGACCGTAAGGGGTGAAAAAAGACCCAAAGTACCAGGTGCGAGATAGTGATGAATATTGCTGAGGATGTCTAAGACGGTCATCCATTGTCATGGAGAAAAGTGACCGTCTTAGACAAGTGGGTGCCTTACATAGTGTCCTTATATTAATTTTTTCTTGCTTTAGTGAGTGTTTAACGGCACTTGCAACACAATTAAGGTCATATAAGTGCCGAAGATTAG
>NW_004797392.1:676266-678745 GCF_000002075.1 Aplysia californica
CAACAACAACAGAAATACCAACAACAACAGAAATACCAACAACAACAAAACTACCAACAACAACAGAACAAAAAACAACAACAGAACTACCAACAACAACAGAACTACCAACAACAACAGAACTACCAACAACAACAGAAATACCAACAACAACAGAACTACTAACAACAACAAAAATACCAACAACCACAGAACTACCAACAACAACAGAACAAGAAACAACAACAGAACTACCAACAACAACAGAAATACCAACAACAACAAAACTACCAACAACAACAGAACAAGAAACAACAACAGAACTACCAACAACAACAGAAATACCAACAACAACAGAAATACCAACAACAACAGAACTACCAACAACTACAGAACAAGAAACAACAACAGAACAAGAAACAACAACAGAACTACCAACAACAACAAAACTACCAACAACAACAGAAATACCAACAACAACAGAAATACCAACAACAACAGAACTACCAACAACTACAGAACAAGAAACAACAACAGAACAAGAAACAACAACAGAACTACCAACAACAACAGAACAACCAACAACAACAACAGAAATAAGAGTAACCACGGCCAATATTCCAGTAACAACGTCGACAGATACACCAGTTCGGAACCGGACGTGTAAGTATTTTGAAATGTTAGATTTTTATAGTCGGTTGTCCTTGTGTAACAGAATGAAGTATACTCAGAGGTAATAGAAATGCGAGTAAGTAAAGCTTGAATAAGACACACTATACTTAACATGGGTTTATCAATCATGTGTAATTAAAAATTTAATTCGCCCAATTTACACAACCATGAGAGTATACAAAATGTTGACTCAATGTTTGGTCAACCTTTCTATATGGCTGTAAATGCTGGACAATCACTAAAGAAAGTGAAAATAAAATAGAAGCAACAGAAATATGGTTTCATAGGAGACTGCTAAGAGTATCATGGAAGGAAAAGAAATAAAAAGGTAGTGCTTGATGAAGCCCACGTGTGACGTTCAATGTTAAAAACAATCAGGAAACGACAAATGCATTTTTTGGGACATAATAGACATAAGGGTCTTGAACATCTAGCTCTCACTGGCAAAATCGAGGGCAAGCGAGGCAGGGGTAGGCCCAGAACAACATACTTGGGGAACTTAAAGAAATGGGTAACGGGGAAAGATTAGGGAAAGGTGGCTTTTTTTTGAGCATCCGAGAAAAGGAATGAATGGAGAACCATGATCGCCGATGTCTGTAGCAGATCTGGCACTGGATGATGATGGTGATAGGAGTGTCAACAGGTGGCTTTTTAAAAAGTGTAGTGCCTTGTATGACCTCCGTTGGCTACATTAACTGCTCTCCATCTTCGACCCATAGAGTTCACGAGACTCTTTATAATATGTTGACGTGGAATCTAAACCCACACTTCGCCGATGACTGAAGCCAATTAAGGAGCTGTCCCTGACGATGGTTGTAGCTAGTTGAGCTGCATATGGATAGCGTCCCAAACGTGCTCGATCGCTGTTTAAATCGGCTGAACGACCCGGATGAGGCAAATGATTGTAGTTGATATGCCCCAGGAGCTGCTGTGTTACACGGAAAATATCAGGGCTCGCGTTGCTTTCCTGGTAATAGGAATTTAAATGGCTTTAGAAAAAGGGCACCACATGAGGCTGAAGAGCTTGATCAATGTAGCACTGAGCTGAAACCCCATTTCCTTGTCAATAACCCACTTTCTGGAAGATCACTGGTCCAGTTCTTTGACTTAGAGCGATGACTCCCCAAATCAACCCTCCCCAAGGGTCTCTCTCAACGAAGTTGGCATCAACGTAGCACGCCAGGTCTGTGTGCCACACAGACGTGCCCATTCTGCTGATCAAAGTAGAATCTGCTCTTGTCAGTGAACAGCACCCTTCTCCATTGTCTGTTCCTACAATTCATAAGAGTCTGTGCTCACAGGAGCCGGTCACAGCGGTACTGAGTGGTCAAAACTGGCCTGCGACATGGCGTCTTCACCAGGGGTCTGATTCATGGATTGAGACTATAATAGTCCAGGACAATGACCAAGTCCGAGACTTCAAAGGCAAGTTCGGGTCAACGAGAAGTAAGCTATTCATATCATGTATCATGTATCATTATTGTTAGAGAACGGACGGATTTGCATTTTAAAAGCGCTATTGTCCCAGCTCTTGGGATGTAAACCTGATACAATCTGTAGAAACTAACCACTGGGAATTTTCTATTGTCAACGGATTTTCTAGAATGCAGCGAACAGGTGTTTACAAAAATATTGATATTTTAAAGCAAATTAATACAATTCATTGTGCGAAAGTTGGAGAGGCTATTTTCGATAGTTGAGGAGATATTAAAAAGTTGCATCACGAATTTTTGACCCCACAAAAGTAAGATCTTATAGAGTTGTTTTATCATCAACATTACTACTACTACTACTACTACTACTACTACTACTACTACTACTACTACTA
>NW_004797392.1:679410-680526 GCF_000002075.1 Aplysia californica
TTGTTGTTGTTGTTGTTGTTGTTGTTGTTGTTGTTGTTGTTGTTGTTGTTGTTGTTGTTGTTGTTGTTTATGTTGATGTTGTTGCTGTTGTTGTTTTTAGGGGTGATAGTGTTGGTGGTAGTTATTTGTGTTATGGGTGTTGTTGTTGGTGTGGTTGGTGTTGTTGGTGTTGGTGTTGTTGTTGTTTTTGTTGTTGTTGTTGTTGGTGGTGGTGGTAGTGGCAGTATTGGTGATATTGTTGTAGTTGTTAGTGTTATGAGTGTTGTTGTTGTTGCTGTTATTTGTGTTATTGCTGTTTTTGTTGTTTATGTTTTAATGTTGTTATTGTAATGGTTTTTCTTGTTCTTGTTCTTGTAGTTGTTGGTTGTTGTGGTGGTACTGTTGCTACTTCTGCTACTGTTGCTGCTGCTGTTATTGTTGTTGTTGTTGTTGTTGTTGTTGTTGTTGTTGTTG
The DNA here is from genome assembly GCF_000002075.1 of Aplysia californica. Classification (NCBI taxonomy): domain Eukaryota; kingdom Metazoa; phylum Mollusca; class Gastropoda; order Aplysiida; family Aplysiidae; genus Aplysia; species Aplysia californica. The sequence continues at coordinate 679,864 of NW_004797392.1, forward strand.
TTGTTGTTGTTGTTGCTATTAGTGTTGTGGGTATTGTTGTTGTTGTTAATGTTGTTGTTGTTGTTGTTGTAGTCGTCGTTGTTGTTGTTCTTGTTGTTGTCCTCGTTGTTGTTGTTGTTGTTGATAGTGGTGGTGGTGGTGGCAGTTGTGGTGAACGGTGGCTGGTTATGGTTGTGAGGAGGCTGTTGTGTTTTCAACCTCCTGATAACGTTCTGCTTTTTTAATGTTGATAGAGTTTTCACTGTACATGTCGTTTTAGCTTTTGTTGCTCTAGTTGTCGTTCTGTCGTTGTTGCTGTAGTGAGCTTTAGCTGTTTATGATGTTTGTATTGTTGTGGTCGTTGTAGTCATCGTTTTGCTCGTTGCTCCTACCATTGTGGAATCGGTTATTGATGCTCTTCAGGGTTGGTGATTTTGTTAATTTTAAAATAAAATTTTAAAAATCGATTTTTAAAATTTGAATCCGATTTAAAAAAATTGAAATCGGATTAAAAATTTTTTTTAAATAAAAAAAAAATGTCGACACAGTTTGGGATTTTTTGTGGCTAAAAGTATGTTCTTTTAGTGCAAAATGCATTGTCTTTATTTTAACTAATGATTAATTTCAGCAACTGCAATTTTAGAAAGCCATAATCTGCTATATCAGTGAATAATGGCTACAGAC
>NW_004797392.1:680807-682142 GCF_000002075.1 Aplysia californica
GTAAGTATGTATGTGTGTATGTATGTATGTATGTCTGTATGAATGTATCTATGTTCGTATGTATGTATGTATGTAGGCCTATATAGTATATGTATGAATGTATGTGTGTGTGTCTGTGTGTGTGCTTGTTTATGTGTGTGTATGTGTGTGCATGTCGTACACGAAAATACCTACAGTGGTAGATCTTCTTTAAAACCAAAACAAATGAAAAAAATAGAAAATGCTTTCATGAAAAAACATTTAGTTACAACTGATAATTGCCGTGATAACAACAAATACAACAGTTTTTGCTAAAGACTAAAGCCACCCAAATGCAGGCCCTCTACCGAATGTATGTATTTGAGTATGTCTGTGTGTTTGCCTGTGCGTGCATGTGCGTGTATGTGTGCGTGTATGTGTGTGTGTATGTGTGTGTGTGTGTGTGGATGTGTGTGTGTGTTTATGTGTGTGATGTGTATGTGCTTTGTATTGGTAGTGCCCACAAGTGTGTGTGTGTGTGTGTGTGTGTGTGTGTGTGTGTGTGTGTGTGTGTGTGTGTGTGTGTGTGTATGCATGCCAGTTAGAATAGATTGCAGTGTTACTGGCGCAGTGTTACTTTAGCTTCGCGTCTACCATTGCTACCAGAACCAAACGTTCTCCGTTCACAGCTGATTGAGTGGTTTTATGCACCCCGCATAATTTAGCAAAATGTTGATCATTTTTAGCATAATTTCTTATCTATTTTCCTTTATCATTCTTTGCTCAAATTAACAGAATCGCATAATTTCACATTTTTGGGCTCAGTTTGCACAAGTTTAAACTTTTCCTTGCATAAAACGACGGATACAGATAAGAGCCATATCGCCGTACTAGAATTGATAATATGTAGATGCTGTGTGTGTGTGTGTGTGTGTGTGTGTGTGTGTGTGTGTGTGTGTGTGTGTGTGTGTGTGTGCATGTGAGTACGAGTGTACATGTATACGTGTGTGCGTGCGTGGTGTATGTGTTTGTGTATGTATGCGTGCGCCGGGAAGATGGGTGTGCGTGTGTTATTATACATTTATACAGGAAAGTGACCTCGAAATAGGCTAATTAGGCTTTTAATACCCCGTCTGTAGATCAAATTCATTTCAGCGACCAGCGAGTTTTTTAGGTGTGCCATCTGTGCTATTTCGGGTAAAAGTAAAGTTTAATCCTTATGTCTTCGCCCACGGTGATGATCATACGCAATAATTTTCTGTTCCTGTAAAAAGACATCGGCCTAGGGTTAACCGCACTGTGACACCTGAGCTGATCTGCGTCAGTACCGAAAGAGGTTGGGGGTTTTTTGTTGGGTTTGTTGTTTTTTTTTTGGGG
>NW_004797392.1:682242-684460 GCF_000002075.1 Aplysia californica
TGAGAACTGTATTATTTTACAGTGACAGGGGGGAAAGCAGACTTTTAAGCATGATTATATTAGTCTACTAAACCTCATATCTGTTTAATAAAACCAAGGAAAGGAATTCGGAGTGTTTAAATGAAAAGTAAACAAAAGTAAACTGAATACTGTAGTATTTTACAGTGAAAGGGGGGAAAGCAGACTTTTAAGCATGATTATATTAGTCTACTAAACCTCATATCTGTTTAATAAAACCAAGGAAAGGAATTCGGAGTGTTTAAATGAAAAGTAAACAAAAGTAAACTGAATACTGTAGTATTTTACAGTGAAAGGGGGGAAAGCAGACTTTTAAGCATGATTATATTAGTCTACTAAACCTTATATCTGTTTTATGAAACCAAGGAAAGAAATTCTGAATGTTGAAATGTGTAAAAACTGAATAAAAATAAATGTAAAAAAAAGTGATTTAAATCAACACAACCATGATGCTTTCTGATGTTTGTATTGCTGTAGCTGCTTCTAGTTATGATTTCAATTATTGCTCTATTTCTTTTTCTGGTGTCGTTTTTCTTATTTTTGTTCATGCACTTGTTATTCTTTTTACTAAGATACAGTGGAGTGCCGCCTTATCTCGCCGATCGGCGATGTTTACCTACAAGTTTCTTTGGATTTTCCCCAAAATAATATAAAGGCAAAGTGTTAAAGAGAAATTGCGGATCACCGGATTTTCTTCGGCTTTTGAACGGGTTTTTGGAAAAGAGAGGTTGCTCATCAAATTGAAGGGACAAATGGGGAATTTATATTTTCTTCTGGTTTACCACTGTTAAAAGACTAATCGTGTTTTGTTTAAGCGAAACTCCATTTTAATTTTGAAGCGTTATCACTGTTTATGAAGCTGGTAATACAGACCTGATGGACTACGTTTTGAAAAACATTTTCAGCTGAGAGACACACTCAGCTTGGCGAATGTCTGTGTTGACAGAGTTGAAGGGACCAACGTCAGGTAAGCTGTGTAAACCCGTTCCCTCACCCCCGCTCTCTCTCCTTTCTCTCTCTCTCTCTCTCTCTCTCTCTCTCTCTCTCTCTCTCTCTCTCTCTCTCTCTCTCTCTGTATATATATATATAATCAGTGTATTTATTTATGCCATGGATCCATGTAATATTGAAACACACTTATGAAGAACGGATGATATTTTCACAGCTTTGTATAAAGGACATCCATTAAGATGAGGCGGTTCTCTTAAGGCACTTACGCAGGGTCATCCAACAAATGCCAAGACATCATACTAGTATGACGTCTAAATATATCTATCAAACACCCATCGTTCTTATCTCTCCTCTTTTCTTGTGTTTGTTACTTTATTGTAGCCCCCCTCCCCCCTCCCCAGGATGTACTACTAACTGGTGTCTTTAAGCAATTCCCAAAGGGGGAATATTAAGATGTTATTATGCACAGGACAATCATACATGGGCTCATTTATCAATGTCATGGTCATACTGTGCCAGAACAGCATAGGGGGAACTGCTGCTTTTTCTTTCCTCATCCTTATTATCATCATTTTACCTCTACTTCTTTTGTATGTTTGTCACTCTCTTGTGAACTGCTATTTCCGGGGTGCCTTGAAAGTTGAAACAGACTTTGTGCACTTGAGACTAGAGAGGTGAGCAGAGTAAGCCTGATTCCCCGTTTAGACTTCTCTGTTGACATCCGCCCCTTGGCGGTCATATGACCTTATGCTGTTGCGAGCACCGTAAAACCTTACCAAAACAAACTCTCTTGTAACACCTCTCACCGTCGGCACTTACATGACCTAATTGTGTTGCAAGTGCTGTAATACTCTAGCTAAAACTTACCCCCCAAATACTGAAATCATCTTCTTAAATAACCTAATAGCGTTGATAGGGGCGTTAAACCTATACCATTTCACCATTTTTTGAAATAGTCTTATCTCACCCACCCACCCCTCCTCCCCTCTTCTCCAGCTCCCCGTCCCCTTTCCACACAGTGGTCACTCTCAAGGTTCTCTTGGGCACCCAGGACCAGGCACCCCGCCTCCTGTCCGCGCTTGACCACGAGTACAACTGGCTGTCCCACACACTCACCCTCCAGGGCTTGACCTATCACGTGACGCACGCCCAGATGTACGCCGACCTGGAAGACGGAAGCTTGCCTATTGGTTAGTCGTTTGGATTACCTTTTCAGTGAATGATCTCTCTCTCTCTCTCTCTCTCTCTC
>NW_004797392.1:684560-686102 GCF_000002075.1 Aplysia californica
ATAATATTAATATTGATCATAATAACTAACGTGTCTGTCTCCTTTAAAACCTCTTGAGATACCGTAGTAAATGTGTTACTGAAGCAAACTACAAGTAGCTTCTTTAAATGAAGTACCATCAGACTACTAAGTCTATGTCGGGTGAACAGGCTAAGCATTTCATTGTTTCACTGGCATCATATTGATACAATATGGGGGATTGGCTACATTAGAGGTTTGGAGAATCGCGAAATGGTGCCAAACTGAGAAAATTTAATTTATAGACTCGTTGGAAGACAGTCAAGAGGTTATAGTGTCGATTTCCAATATGTCGAAATCATCAATTATAATTTGCAACCTATACACCAAAGACCAAGCATTCTTTCGAACAACATACGATTGCTCAAATATGCTGACGATTGTCCTTTCAAAACTCTCTTCAGTTAAACGAAACTTTAAAAAATAAAAGTAAAAGGGTACTTTTGTGGTCAAGAGGTACGTTGTTCGCCTCTCATTCAGTAGATCCCGGATTCGAAACCTGACAGTGATGGAAGATTTTCTTCTCTAAAATGCTCTCCTTCCACCTCCTTTCCTGCTCTCTAACAAATTTCTGTCGTCTGCCTTCGTCACCGCATTCTGCCCCCTTCCCTTTGCCCTCTCCTCTGGGATCCTGACTCTTTCTGCAGCTTTTCTATGGTTATTCCTTGGCTCCTTTTCACTGCTGTCTTTCAGCCACACCCCTGATCTTAAAGTGGATAGGATCTAACACATAGCCTTCTTGGATAAGGGTGAAAAATTTTCGAAGGTCCCGTGTGCAAGTTGGGCTTGTTAAACACCCCTTGGTTGTCATAGAATCAATAACAGTAGGTTCCGGCCGCCACCCGGGCAACATACAAATTTCCCTACCAAACTGAATAGTGCTTAAATGTGTCCCGCGAGCTCATATGACCTTATGCAGTTGCGAGCGCCGTGAAATACTTACCAAAACAAAATAACAACAAAAACGATAAGACGCACAAAATCATAGAAAAATAGTTTGCCTCTGTTAAATAAAGGTTTTAAAAAGACATAACTATTGTGCATTTCAGAATGAATGTATGAACGTATAAGAAGCAGTAGAATCTAGAAATAATCAACAGAGAAGCAATTAAATAAACTTATACAATGAAGACACCCGAGGAAATGAATAGAAGAATGCTTCGAAAATAAATTGAACAGCCCCCCGCGTATAATTATAACACAGAAAAGCGTCACACTTTTTGTTTAACCCACCAGGATGGAAAAAATAGAAAAAGTATGGTCGGTGAGATTAAGAAATAATAATAGTAGTAGTAATAATAATAGTAGTAATTATTATTATAATTTTATTATAACATAGTATCCTATGCTATGGGAAACACAAAAAGCAATTAAGCTGGTATCGTTTGGAAACGCCTTTGTGACCACACTAAATTTTCAGCACTGCACTGTTTTCCCCAGCAATTTAAATTTTCATTGCGCTGCACAGGAGGGCGGAGGGGAGAGAGAGAGAGAGAGAGAGAGAGAGAGAGAGAGAGAGAGAGA
>NW_004797392.1:687215-693813 GCF_000002075.1 Aplysia californica
CAGCGTGATTTCTTTGGTCCATTATCACAAACACTGTTTAATCAGATGGCCTCAAAAAGCCCTCAAATGCGCTGAAGGGATTAGCTGTCTGCGTGACAATCATCACAACCACATGAAAGTAAAAAGGACAGGCCGGCCAGAACCTAGCAATGAAGGTCTCACAAAGCGCAGGACTGAGGGTGTACCAAGGAAAACCAAAAGCTCTTATTAAGATCAACTTACTTTTACTATGTATTACTTTTCCATCCTCTTAAGCGTCAGAAGAGATGCAGTAGTCTGCGGTAGGCCAGCTCTGCAGGATCTTTCAATTGGGATATTATTATTTTTCAGGGTTTCCTTGACTCTCTAAATCCGTCTTTTGCGTGGTCTTCCTCTTCCTTTATGGCCTGAGTACTTGGTGTTAATTTAGATATTCGAGGCTGGCTGGCTTGGCCAAACCATTTAAGATCAACACAGGTGTCCAAAAAAAGACATTGAGATCAACGAGGTGCCCATTGTGCTCATATACCTATCTAGGGAGTGTCTGTCATAGATGACACGTGAGAAACAGCCTCTGATGTCAAGACCAGGGAAGAATTTCAACAGCTGCAGTCTGTCTGCAGATCGTGAAGCATCAAGACAGATACGAAGATCAGGATTTTCAATACAAATGTTAGAGTTTATTGTTGTATGGATCGGAAACATGAAAACTTATAAAGCAGAGAAACATGAAGACTAACAAAGCAGATTGTACATGACTGTCCTTCGTCAAAGTTTGCCTGAGGAAGAACATGGAAATCAACTGGCCGAACACCAGCATCAATGTAATATGATGGAGGCAAACGAAACTAAAACTAATTTGGCTGTGAGGTCAAAAAAGAAGATGAAGATTGATTGGAATTTCACTTAAAATTCAAAAAGCCCACCCACAATGTGATACGACAAAGTCCAAGGGTAGAGTCAGAGTAGTCGAGCCTTGCTGGATGTTTCGGCGCATCTTTCTGATGATAGGATTACGCGACACTCCCAAGACACCTGGTGCGAATGGAGTAGGAGGGGGGGGGGCGTCTTTCGGTTACTAAAACTCGCCAGAAGATCTAGAACAATGGAAGAAGAATGTGGTTTTTAATGGTTGTTATTTCCGTAACATAAATGGCGACGAGCCCGGCGTTGATATTGGGTGCATAGAATATATCAAAGACGAAATGTATATGGAGAGTACCACCACCCAATAGACTAAACACTTACAGATCAGGAAATGTGCATCAAAATGGAACCATCAACATATTAACTTTATGTTGCTGTAGTTTTTATCACCCTTGTCATAAAGGTATTGTCTTTTTTTTTTTTCAACCGCATGATTCGATGCTTCCGCATCTATTTCGCCCGACGTTGTAATTAAAATTAGCTTACTCTCTGCGAACTACGTACACTTGACCTAGATCTAGATCTAGCAGCAATTTGACGACTGACGCATGAATTAATTTTAGTGCAACTTGTTTGTAGTGCACTCGCGGCACATTTTTTATGCGGCCTTGTCGCAAACGCGTCTCTTCCGCGATGACCTACACTGTAGTGGGCCCATAGAGTTATCTCCTGTGTACATCTATGAGTGGGCCTCACATTCCTTCGGTAAATATAAAATCTGTCGTCATCAGAAATATACGTCATGAACGATTACTCGTCGCTTCGACGACGCGTCGGCGCCCACTCTGCCTACATCTGTACACTGAAATAGCATGATGAAACTGCAAGGGGGGGGGGGGGGAGATAGTGAGGAAGGCCGAAATCCACCTGAAAGAGAGATCTAGAGGCAGGTCTCAGATATGCAGTGGCGCCCAAAACAAACTTGCCCAATTTTGCCAAGCTTGATTTTTTTAGGTCAATTTTGAGTGACCATTTCATGGTTAACTCTTAACACAAATGAAATATGAATGTGTCAGATGATGCAGAATTTATTTAGCTTTAGATTGGCATGCTGCTTGAGTAGGTAGTGCAAGGCTATAACACGAAGATTGGATGATGACATTTTCAAGTTTCTTTTGGTCGCCACTGTATATGGGACACAGCTGGCTGGATGTAAACAATATCGCCCGCAACAGAGACAGGTGGAGAGCCCGTATTGGCGACCTATATCTAATACCGGGGTGAAAGAGGCGAATGATGATGATGATGATGATGATGATGATCATCATCATCATCATCATCATCATCATCATCATCATCATCATCATCATCATCATCATGATAATCATGAAAGGTGGGAGTGACTTTGGCTGTTAATGGCATTACAAAATATACACATGTATGCATAAAAGCTTGTTGATTCAAACTTCAAACATACACTGTAGCTATAAAAACCTTTGAAAAATGATTTGTAATTGCTTTGAGACAGGTTTATCGTCAGAGCAAAAACAAAAGCTGACTGAATAAGTGGCCTCCAAAAACTATGTGAAACTGTTTACTCACCTAAAACTAAACCAGAACCTATAAATTTTAATCATCGTACTGGCCGTATCACAGCTGGATGACATAGGCAGAATGTTGTCATGTCAGCCTATTAGCGGCATAGAAGAGTAGTTTAACTATCTTTTTGGTGAGTGATTGGCGGGTGCTCTGGTGTGGTTTGCTCCTTCTTTCCTTCAAACATCTATCGTCCATATTATTTCTCCTACTGTTTATTGTGTTTGCTATTTTCTGGTAATACTCGCTAATCTTCTGCACTTATGATATGACCATGTCCTGTTGCAAGTTCCCTAAAACGTTTACTAAACGAATTATCTTTTGTGACTACTGGTTTTTTATGTAATTGTAGAGGTACTCGCCCCCCCCCCCCCCCTCCCTCGGGCTAAAAAGGATACAAAGTCCCAGAAGAAAAAAGGATGTTCTGGATTTTATAAAAATTATCTTCATACAGGATCGAAGTCCTATGCGCGACAGCAATGTGTTTTACAGCTACACTACAATTCCCTATACTGGGACTACAAGGCTAATACTTTGGTATGGTTTTATACTGGGTGTCGTCGCTGATCGAGAGGTTAGAGTTTCGGACTTTTGGACTATCAGTTGTAAGTTCGTGGGTTCGAATCCCTTAGTCATTTAACTCGTACTTTCCTCACTTTATTCAGGTGGAAATGGGTACCCGGCTAAGGATAGCGAAAGATCTTGTCAGTTTGTTAGTATTTAAGAGCCCAATGGGCTGCTTGCGCCTTATGCCTCCCGGGAATGTTTCTGAGTCATGTTCTTCGGTCTGTTTAAATAATAACAGTTGTATAGCACATAGAGCGTGCTATGGGGCGTGAATATGCGCAACATACATTTTAAAAGTTATCATCATCATCATCATCATCATCATCATCATCTTCATCATCATCATCATCATCATCATCATCATCCTCATCATCATCATCTTCATCATCATCCTCATAATCATCATCATTATCATCCTCATCATTATTACGATTATTACTATACTATTACGATCATTATAGTTGTTGCTGTTGTTATTGTTATTATCAATGCTATTATTAGTAAGCCAACATACAACTTTCTGTCCATGACATGAACTCAGAACAGTTCCAGGCAACCCTGGTCTTGCCACTTCGGGAAGTGAAAAAAACATAGTCCTTTCCTCAATCTAAAAAAAAAAAAAAGAATTAAAATTCATATCACACATTAAAAGAGTCTTGGACTAAGCTATCTTAGTTACTAAGATAACCTAGATCTTGGACGAAAGGAGTCAATCGAGAGTTTTCAAATCGAGAAGAAAAGGGTTGCAGCATCGTCCCGGCGTAATTGATTTTTAGAGTGTTCTTAACGCTTTAAAAAAGGTTTAATTTAACATTTCATACCATTTTAAAAGCTTCAAGATTGATACCACATAATATGCTGATGATGGAGACAATCAGCCTGCCCATACTGAAATGGACCCTCATGAAGAGGGGCGAGGAAGCATAGAGCATCCCGTCTTCCTAAGACCCCAGTTCTAGATTCAAGTAATTCAAGTAATTCAAGTATGTTGGGATTTTGTTCTCTACTTATTGCCAGATTAACAGTATGTGATCTATAACTATGACCACGTATCTAGTTTCCCACAGAATGGAATGGTGAGTTTATATTCGTACTAAATTTATTTCTTGCATCTATGACTGTCAAAGAAATAAATAATACTATACTAGCAAAGATATTACTAAAATGCTCATAATGATCATATACGGATTAAAAATTTATTCCAAAACAAAGGTACTCATACTTCATGTTCCGTTTAAAGAAAGATTATCTCATAAATCGCTACCTCAGAATTTAAAAGTTTCATCTGACATTTTTGGCCGTTTTGGGTTATTAAGACCACGAGGTCAGAAAGCAAAAATATCTGCTGTATCAAAATCATAAGATTATTTGGAGTCGTTATCAAGATATTCAAAGAATTGCACTCGAAAAAAGCTTTACATTATGAAACTCTAAAATTGTGAAGGCAATTTTTTCCAAACAACGTAGTGAGCAGATCGAACTTTGTAATTCTGAGGTAACGAAACAAGAGCATAGAAAACAATACGTAAGTAGACGACATCGCACACGGCACGTCGCTTACGCTTTACTTTTCAACGTTTTTGTTATTATAAATTGTACCTAACAGATTTCAAATCCTTTGTATACATCTTTTTCTTTAGACGAATGGCCTCGTTATTCTGTGCTTCCCATCTGATCAACTCACGGGCTTTGCTTAAAATACTATTTACCCTCGAAGAAGGACATGATTCATATATTGACAACTGTCACGATCTCTGCAATTAAGTAGTATGGGCTTTTCTCGCGAATTAACACTTAAGTTTTCCCTATACCCTATTTCGGAAGCTAAACCAATGTTTTTCAGTTTAGGTGTTTTAAACCCCCATTAACACAATTTAGAACATTTAGGAGGCGGGCTTCCGACCTTTCCTGTCAGGGCCAACCCGGACTGAGAGGGAATATATAACATCCCAGCAAAAAGACCGAGATACTCAATAAAAATTTCTCCCAACTAGGAAATCGAGCTCCTGTGTGCTAAAGCAAAGCACCTGAGCGCTGCACTACTGACGCCGGTATATTAAACCTCTAGTATGTTAGTTAATTTATTCAATATTTCAACATTCGCCCATAGCTTTCGATGGATATATGAAGGCTACGTCAGTTATGCTGGGTGGAATTGACCACCAATGTGAGCACGCACGCGAGCGTTTGTGCGTGCGTGCGTATGTGTGTGCATGTGTGCGTATGAGTGTGTGTTTGTGTTTGTGTGTGTGTGAGTGTATACATACATACATACACATTTATATATACACACTATACATGTATTAGGCTTTTTTGTTTTGTTGCTTCAATATGGCTACCATTGTAGGATTATCGTTGTCGTTCGGGGAAACATTCAAGTGACCTATTGCCTCTTGAAGTTGTTTGCGCAGCTCGTCGATAGTGGCATCACTGCTGACATCATCGTCACTTCCCTTCACCTTGAGAACGACTGCCACAATGACCCCGGAAACAATACATACAAAGATCACGGAAGCGGCAATGCCCATAGCTAGTGTGGTCGATTCTCTTTGTTTCTGAGCCTTATCGCCTCTAGATGGTTCGGCCTGGATCTTGGACAAGAAGATAGAACCCTTCTGGCAAGTGCCGCGGAGGCAGACGCCTAGCAGACAGGGCGTGCCGTCCGGGTATCCCCCACCCATGGCCAAACACTTGTCGCCCTTGGCCTCATCTCTGCAGCACAGGCGGCACATGGCTGTGGCGTCCTCGTCGCAGCTACAGGATCGCAGTTGGCGCGGCGGCTCGGACGTTCGGCCCAGCGTCTCACAAAACGACGCGCACCGTCCATGCCAGCAGGTGCCCTTGCCACGACACGGGGTGCCGTTGGGTAGAGGGGTGGGGCGTGGGCAGAAGAAGGCGTCTGCGCCCGTGCAGAAGGAAGAGCCCACGCAGTCGTTGCTGATGTTCGCCACGCAGGGCTGAGTGGCTGGAGCTATCCGGCAGTGGCTCGTGCAGCAAGGGTGGTTCAGAGGTGAGCACACCGCCCCGGGGCTGAAGCGGCACCGTGCCTCGCAACACTTGTCTTGTCTGTCGCTGGTGAATCCAGGGTCGCAATCCTCGGCCAGACTGACCAGGCCATCGCCGCAGGCGGAGTCGAGCGTGTGGCGTGGGCGGAAGCAGATGTGAGCCTTGTTCTATGTGTGGGAAAGAAGAATAGATTAGGGTTAGGTGTGTGGGAATGGTAGATTAGGGTTAGGTGTGTGGGAAGGAAGGGAAGAGATTAGGATAATACGCTGTACCCTTTGGATGGATCGGTTCGGTTCCGTTCCGTTCGGTTCAGTTCAGTTCAGTTCGGTTTGGTTTCTGGTGGTTTCAGTGCTCATTATAAATGGTCGCTTTTAAGCACAAGGGTTCTATCCCGAAAAAAATGCTGTTTTTAGAAAATTGAAGGTCAAGTTTTTGTTCCTTGTTCTGTTTGTTTGTTGTTTTTTTAAAGACAAGGAGAGTTTTCTCTATACCCAAACAAATATACACACCAATGAAACCAAACCTCTCCTACAGGTAGGGCAACGACCGTTTTTGGTGTAGGTCAAGATTTTTGGAAATCCCC
>NW_004797392.1:698913-701617 GCF_000002075.1 Aplysia californica
CGTGAAGACCTTGTGGAGACTATCGCTCCCTGAACAGTAAAACTCAAGATGACCGATATCCTCTGCCCCATATTCATGACTTCAACAACAACCTCTCTGGCTGCACAACTTTCTCCAAAGTTGATCTCATCAGGGGCTATCATCAAATACCCATGGCCGAGGATTCAATTTCCAAAACCGCCATAGTAACTCCTTTTGGACTCTGGGAATTCGTTCGAATGCCTTTTGGCCTTAAAAAATGCAGCACAGTCATTTCAACGCCTCATGGACGGCGTGCTCCAAGATATCCCATTTGCTTTTGTCTACATAGACGATTTCCTGGTTGCAAGCAAATCCAGTGATGAACATTTTGCTCATCTCAAACAAATATTTGATGTACTTCGAGCAAACGGCCTCGTCATCAACAAATCAAAATGTGTTTTTGGCACAGATTCCCTAGATTTTCCAGGTCACAGAGTCACATCCCAAGGAGTTCAACCGCTTCCCGATCGGATCAAAGACCTACTGTACGCACTTGCGCCCAGAGATCGAAGTGCTCTTCAACGCTTCTTTGGAATGATAAACTACTACCACCGTTTTCTGCCCAACATAGCTGCTGTCCTGGACCCATTGTACAGGCAATCAAATGGAAAAGGACAGAAGATCGCCTGGGATGACGCCTGTCAGGAAGCATTTATTAAGTGCAAAGAAATTTTGGGAGCAGCAGTTTTGTTACACCACCCAAATCCAGGTGCACCAATCAGTGTAACAGTGGATGCATCCAACAATGCGGTCGGAGCACAACTTGAACAGCGCATAGGGAGACTGTGGGTACCACTTGCATTCTTCTCAAGAAAACTTTCAGAAACAGAAAAAAATACAGTGCCTTTGACAGCGAACTCTTGGCCGCTTTCAGTGCCATCAAGCATTTCAGGCATTTTCTAGAAGGTCGGAATTTCACTCTGTACACTGACTACAAACCACTCACATCAGCCATCGGATCTCACACAGATCGATCACCTCGGCAGGTGCGTCAGTTGTCTTACATTGCTGAGTTTACCACTAGCATCTGTCACATCAAAGGAAGTTCAATGAGGTAGTAGATGCCCTGTCCTGAATCAATCAGGTGTCCGCTACACAGCCAACACGGCCAGAGCAAGCAGCTATAGACAACTACCATCAGTTAGCGAAGGCACAGGTTGAATCGGGAGAAATGGATTCCTACTTGCAGGACAACACAGGCCTGGAGTTCAGCTACATTTACCGCAAGGGAGAACACATTTTGTGCGATGTATCTACAGGGACAGCGAGACCAGTTGGTCCATCCTCATGGACTCGGCACGTTTTCGACAATATCCACAACTTGTCACATGCTGGAGTGAAACCAACACAAAAGGCCATAACTCAGCGATTTGTCTGACATGGTATGAAGCGCCAAATCCGCCAGTGGTGCAAGGAATGTCATTCTTGTCAAGCCTAAAAAATTAATCGCCACACTCAGGCTCCACTAGTGCCAAGAGACATACCTTCTGCAAGGTTTAGAAGTATTCATGTTGACCTGGTAGGACCATTACCACTAAACCAAGGTATGCCATACATCTTTACAGTGATCGACCGCTTCACTAGATGGCCGGAAGCTATTCCCCTTCCAGATGCACAAGCCACAACATGTGCCTCTGCTCTCTTACATCATTGGGTCGCACGGTTTGGAGTTCCCGAAGACATTACCTCCGATCGCGGACCACAATTTACTTCAGCTTTATGGGAGAATTTCAACAAATTATTGGAAATATCCCGACAGACCACAACCTCATACCACCCGCAGGTCAATGGCCTAGTTGAACGATTTCATCGACAGCTGAAAGCATCCTTGAAAGCCAGATTGACAGGTAACAAGTGGTATAACTCTTTACCCATCACACTACTTGGCATTAGATCAGCCTGGCGCCTTGAACCTGACTGCTCACCAGCCAAACTGGTTTACGGAACCACACTGAGGCTTCAAGGAGAATTTTTCATAACAGAAGACATTCGATCTCTTCAGCCAGAATCAGCGTTTCTGGGGAATCTGCAAGAAACAATGCGCAAAGCTCAATCAACCCCGACAGACTGTCATGGTACAAGGGCTGGATACATTCCAAAAAAAATTGGAAGCTACAGGTTTTGTGTACGTCAGACATGATTCAGTTCGCAGACCTCTACAAAGACCATAGGATGGACCGAATAAAATTATCAAAACATACCCCAAATATTTTGTTCTAGACATTAATGGCAAGCATGACAAGGTTTTAATTGATCGCCTTAAAGCGGCCCATGTCAAGGCAATAGACAACACACCGTCAGCCATACGCTCAGGTCGGATTCCCCGACCACCGAGCCGGTTGGACTTATAAACTTGATCAACTCCGTGCATGATAAAAGCTATATCGTGCGCGGCACTGGGAGGTGGGCACGGTAGGCCACGGTTTGGCCTTCCAAAATTCAATGTGGCAAACATTACATTCAGCCCGTGAGTTGTTTATATTCAACCGGTGACAACTCACGAGAAGTTTTCCCGTGTCAAGAGGCTCGAAGGAAGACTATTTCAGACGAGCTGGGCCCAGCGACGAGGAAACACGACACTGGATCTATACCAACAGCTGATACAGGTTAGTGAAAACTTACACAGCTACAATGTATTATTACCCCAGAAGACACTATAATAAGAACACTCAGAAACATTCTC
>NW_004797392.1:701717-703596 GCF_000002075.1 Aplysia californica
ATCATCATCATCATCATCATCATCATCATCATCATCATCATCGTCATCATTATCATCATCATCATCATCATCATCATCACCATCATCCATTTGAATCGAGTTGTTTGGACGAGTGGAGATGCCTCTAAGTATGGTGACAATGGAGCCGAAAAAGAGCCTCGCTCTCGTTCGAAGATTTCTTCGTGGAGCCCACCAGGCCCATTGAAAAGACACAAATATAAAAATCATCATTATCGTCATCATCATCATCGTCCTCACTACTTTCATTTACCTTCATAACCGCTGAGAGCTCCTCCAAAGAACAGGGTGAGAAGCGCCGGCTGTTGGTGTCCACTGGGGAGCCTGAGTACGGCCACATGAGGAACTTGCCGCCCTGCTCAGAGGTCGGGGCACAGCGCGCCTGATCCACAGGGTCGTGGTTCGAGCCAAAGTTGTGGGCGATTTCATGGGACATGACCAGCACGTATTTCTGTTGGAGGGGAAATAGATGAATGAATGAATGAAAGAATGAATGAATGAAAGAATGAATGAATGAATGGATAAATGAATATAGAGATAAAAGGATTAATGAATTAATGAAAAGATGGATAAATGAGTGGATGAATGAATGAATTAATTAATTAATTAATTATATTCTAATAATAAATAGATGGATAAATGGATAAATGAATGAAAGAATAGACGGATAAATGAATGAAAGAATGAATGAATGAATAGATGGATAAATGAGTGAATGAATGAATATACATGTATGAATAAATGAATAGATGGATTAAATGGATAAATGGATGAATGAATGAATGAATGAAATGACCGAATGAATGAATGAATGAATGAATGAATGAATGAATGAATGAATGAATGAATGAATGAATGAATGAATGAAGGTTGGTAGGTAGGTAGGTAGGTAGGTAGGTAGGTAGGTAGGTGGGTGGGTAAGTAGGTAGGCATGCAGGCAAGCAGGCAGACTAGGCAGGCAGGCAGGCAGGCAGGCAGGCATGCAGGCTTGTCAGGCAGGCAGACAGTCAGGCAGGTAGGTAGGTAGGTAGGTAGGTAGGTAGGTAGGTAGGTAGGTAGGTAGGTAGGTATGAATAAATTAGTAAGTGAGTGAAGAAACAAACAAACAAACAAACAAACAAACACTTAAAGAAACGAACAAGCAGACAGACAAACAAACAAACAAATTACACTTAATTGATCCCGTGAAGGACAAGCATGCAAACATACATACGCATAATAATGTAAATAATAAATTACATATTTAAACCCGCAAACATACATGCATACAAAGAATACCAATACATTGAATTACGCCAACGCGGACAAATTTACAAACGTGCAATTGCTGGTTGCCTCTATGCAGCTCATTGGTTTCTGATTAGGTTTTTGTTTTTTGTTGTTTTTGTTTTTTGGTTGGTTTCTTTTTGTTGGTGGGGGGGGGCTCTTTTTGTTTGTTTTATGTTTGCTATTGCGTGCTTACACGTATGTAGGAGTGTGCATTTGCGCTTGTGTCTGTGTGTTTGTGTTTGTGTGTGTGTGTGTGTGTGTGTGTGTGTGTGTGTGTGTGTGTGTGTGTATGTGTGTGTGTATGTACGTATGTATGTATGTATGTATGTATGTATGTATGTATGTATGTATGTATGTATGTATGTATGTATGTATGTATGTATGTATGTATGTATGTATGTATGTATGTGTGTTTGAGTATACGTACATTGAATAAGATTTAGCATTAAATATAACGTATATTCGACTAAGGAACGGATTCACGCTTGTGGGATGAGACGACCTCATGGCATCAACAGGCGTTGAAAAACAGACGTTCCGAGCGCTATGTGTGTTTGTGTGTGTGTGTGTGTGTGTGTGTGTGTGTGTGTGT
>NW_004797392.1:709042-711521 GCF_000002075.1 Aplysia californica
TTGTGGTATGCGAGGAGAATACTCAGAATGTCATGGGCACAGAGAAAAACAAATTATAGAGAAGTGCCCCCAGGCGGCGACCGAAACCTACTCTTATCGATTTTAGGACTACCAAGGGATCTTTAACGCGCACAACTTTTACGCAGGACTCCTGAGATTATTCACCCTTATTCGATAAAGCTAAGTGTTAGATCTTACCTACCCTACGGATAAGGGTGTGGCTGAGAGACAGCAGTAAGAAGTAGCTTGGATTAGGAGTACCAGTAAAAAGTCATGAGTAAAGGAAAGAGAATTAAAGATTGCGTGACACTGACACAATGTAACTGAACTATTTGTTTCGAAAACTGGCCACGTAGCTCTCCCTCTGCAAAATTAGGGAGCAGAGACTTTGAGACACCTGACATAAGGCATGCTAGTTTCCATAAAACCACAAACAAAATCCTACCTTGGTGTAACTAGAAAAAATAGCTACTGACTGAAGCTTGACTCCGTAGGTGATGCCATTGCGGCTCAGACCAGACTCTCTGAGGACTCTGTCCACAGCCTGGTATTGGTGCACCAGCCAGCTGATAACGCCTTCCACCGAGTTCTGACCTATGCTTTTGAATGTTTCGTAGTCTACCATGGCGAAAATATCGCAGGTGTCCTGGCGAGTTCTTTCCTCCTCTCGGAATCGCCTGGAGCGCCTTAATAGGCCGGAGCGAGTGAATGTAGTAGGCGTGTGCTGTGAGAGCAAATTTCTCGGTTTCCTTTTGAAAGTATTGCTCTCCTTGTCGGCTGGATGAAGGGGAGCATTCTTGTGAGTTTTATAGCCGCGGTCGAATTCTGTACCTACTTCTGTCATGTTATTCCCCATACTTGAATCGTGCCTATCGTTGTTTCTGGCTGCATACGCAAACTTGATCAGTGATGGCTCATTCCAGCCATTCGACTTATCGTCGTAAATTGTACTCTTAGCTTCGTTATGAGAACTGCCGCTTGCATTCAAATGCCAAATATAATCTCTTTCAAATTCTCTCGAGAGAGTTTCTAAATTGACAATGTGTTTCCTGTATTGCTCGTTTTTCTTTACCACTTTCCAATTGTCTTTGAATAAGCCTGTACTCCACGCTTCATCCTCTGAAGCATACGATTCCCACTCTGCAGAATGTTCAACACCATCCAAATTGACAACATCACAAACCAGACGCTGGGCTCCGGGTTGAGTATTATTCTTTATAACGTCCTTATCCCTGTATACAAGCATGACATTTCTCGATCTTCGAGGATCAAAACGATTCAATGGTTCAACAACGTAAGAGTCTTTAGGGGTCAAAATCTGAATGTACCATACACCCTTGATGTGAACTGCATCAACAGCAGAGAGATCGTGCCCTTCTATAAACCCTGAAAATATTCCGTCCTTTCTAATATTCACCTGCGTGGGTTTTCCACCAGCGTCAACAACGAAGGCTGTGAATTCTGAACTTAGCACTCTGGTGTCAGGGTACAAACGTAAGCAGAATCGCTTTTTCAAAGCAAAAAAAGAAACCCTTTGGTATTTTATGCTTTGTGTTGTGGTGTCCCTTTTCACGCGGATATTAATACTCCCAGTCTCTATTTCTTCGTAATGATGAAACGTCGAATGCAGACACGCGTTTGAAAGCGAACTAGAAGCCACCAACAAAGATAAAAGAGATTGGAACACACTGATTAGCATTTTGAGTAAGCAAACATGCCGAACAACTCATCTGTCTACATGACCTCTCGTTTGACACTGATACATGTCACGCAACACGTCTGATAATGTGCCTCATCAATGGTCACAAATGAAATTCTAAACACAGTTTTAGAAAGTATAAGAGTTCGTGAATTAAATATGTGAAATCAAACCCTCTTTTGAAATTACGAATCTTGGGCTTGGTTTAAGACCATAAGGACAGACTCGGCGCGACTTCAAAGAATATTGTCCAGCCATGATGACAGCATAGATTCTACTATGAAATTCTTCAGATCACAAAGCAATATTTATTATGGGCAAAGTTCCTGTTTCCAACGTTCTCAATCTGAAACTATGAACTACGAACGACGGCGAAATCTAAGGTGAAATCCATAAACTCAACTAGATCTAGATCTTCTTGAAGACTCCTAATATTTATAAAGATACGCTTCCATATTAAGGGCATTTTGAATTTGAAAACTTCCTGTTTCATATTGATTCACTAAGACATTTTCCGTGCTATGGAAAAGTGAACACAACCTGTGGTGCGAAATCTGTCAACAGTTCAGTCACGAGTAGGGGATTCACGCAGTATTTCATTATCTTTAATTTTAGGCTTCTATTACGCAGTGTGCTATATCGCATACATTAGTTTGTGCTCTCTCTCTCTCTCTCTCTCTCTCTCTCTCTCTCTCTCTCTCTCTCTCTCTCTCTCTCTCTGTGTGTGTGTCTGTCTGTGTGTCTGTGTGTGTGTCTGTGTGTGTCTGTGTGTGTTGGGGT
>NW_004797392.1:711808-713862 GCF_000002075.1 Aplysia californica
GGGGGGGGTCCCTTGTAATAATGCTGCCCGTTAGTAAAAAAGCGTGTACACGCTTTCCATTTTAACAGGACGCAGTGCGCATGACAGCATTTTGTACATGCCGGAACGTTTCATCCAGTGGATCCGTCAAGCTATCCAACTAGCAGATCGCTCAGAGGACATATACCTTGATAGCGGGAGTTGACGAGATGCTGGAAACATTCTGAAACGCATTCATAATCCCCGGCTCATGCCTTCACAAAGCGCTCACGCTTCACGCCTCCGTAGAAATCTGCCTGTGGTGGACAAATTAGCCAGATCTCTCTCTCTCTCTCTCTCTCTCTCTCTCTCTCTCTCTCTCTCTCTCTCTCAGACAGCATGACTATGATGAGCTGACATCATCACCCAGACAGAAATCCGACTCCTTGCCACTGCCAGAGCTGCCCATGATATAACAATCAGCAAATTAATATAGTGTTTCCCCTTCTTTTCTTTTTTTCTTTCTTTTTTTTTTGGTAAGTGTTTTACGGCGCTCGCAACTGCATACGGTCATACGAGTGCGAGGGACACAATAAACTTGTTCAGTTGGTAGGAAATTTTAAACTTTGCCCGGGGGGCGGCCGAAGCCTACTCTTATCGATTTTAGTCTACCAAGGGTTCTTTAATATGCGCAACTTGCACACGGGACCTCCCAAATTTTTCGCCCTTGTCCGAGAAGGCTAAGTGTAGATCTTTCCCACCTGAAGATCAATGGTGTGGCTGAAAGACAGCAGTAAGAAGGAGCCAAGGAGTAGCAGTAGAAAGAAAGGCTGCAGAAAGAGTCCCGCGCCCAGAGGATGGGGCAAAGGAGGTGAGGGGGTGAGGGCAGAAAGAGGAGACGAAAGCAGATGACAGAACATTGCTAGAGAGCAGGAAAGGAGGTGAAAGGAGACAATTTTAGAGAAGAAAATGTTTCCGTCTCTACCCGTATTCGAACCCGGAGCCTTTGAAAGAGAGGCCAAAACCTTAACCTCTAGGCCACGAGAGCCCCTGTTTCCCCTTCATAGCAATGTTAAAAGGTGATACAGGAAAAGAAAAGTGACCAAAAAATTATGTAAAATGGTGTGACATATAGACCTAACATTCAAATTAATTTGATACATATTTTTAAAGCACATTGACGTATCGTGTACAGTAATACCAAGAGATATGAAAAAGCAACACTAAATAGAACACAAAAGCCCTCCCTCCTATTTTCTTTTTTCTTAAGTTTTACAAAGCACAGTCTTGTTATAATTATTAATGGACCGTAAATTTCGAGACAGAGTATTCTCCTAATAATATAGCTTACACATTATTCTAAAATATGACTTTGCACACTAAAATGACGTGACATCGATAGAAATTGTTTAATGAAGAAAGGAAAGGTGGTTTACCCCAAAATCGCTGAGTCAGACAAAGCTCAAATTTGCGAGGCATCTTTAGGCATATCTAAGTGGTGGTGATTACTTGCAAATTCCGTATTTATTAGGTATAAAGTGTAGATTTACAGCTGCCTACATTATTGTTAAGAGACCGGGGGGGGGGGCTTCTTTATACGTAAATATGACCTTTCCGATAAAGCCTTTTAGCAAGGAGGTAAACCGGGAAAACATCTCTAAAATGTAACTTTCATCTTTTTATATTTAAATCTAGGGTTACCATGGTAACGGTGGCCATATTGAAAATAAACAGCTTTCATAAAGTAAAAAAGATTTTTTATTCACCAACAATTTAAATTTGGTACAATGATAGATATACATGTACTCAATATTAAAATTTTATTCAGTTGCGCTCTTGGATATCTTGAATAGGAAAAAAAGTTAGAGATGGATGACTGACCTACCCCTTTCATTCCTCTGAATTCGTTTACATAATCATCCATGAATGCGTCGATTTGTTTTTCCACCTGTACTAAGTTAGGTTATGGTGTGAATAACAAGCCCTAAAAATTACGTTGGAATTAAACTAAACATATTAAAAATTGATGAGAAAAGCTATCGAAAATTGAAAACGGCATTTATTTTGTTACGTAATAAGCAAAATAAAAGTTCAAG
>NW_004797392.1:714259-729687 GCF_000002075.1 Aplysia californica
CCAGCTCTTCCCGAAAGCCGCACAATCAATTGGTAAATTTCTTGATGGGCCCTAAGATACCATTATAAAGTTTGGAGGCATACATGCTGAGGGAAATTCCGTCTGCACCAGGGAACTGTGCCATGAATAAGCCCACAAATCCATATACATTGATTTTAGTTTAGTTTTAGTTTTAGTTTTAGTACGCTTTTACGGCGCTCGCAACTGCATACGGTCATATGAGCGCCAAAGGGTGGATGTCAACGGAGACGTCCAAACGGGGAATCAGGCTTACTCTTCTCACCTCTCTAGCTTCAACAGCACAAAGTCTGCTTCGACTATCAAGGCACCCCAGAAATAGCAGTTCACAAGAGAGTGTCAAACATACAAAAAAATATAGAAAAAATTACGATAGTAAAGATGAGGAAAGAAAAAGCAGCAGTTCCCCCTATATCGTCCCGGCACAGTATGAGCATAGTACATGTATTGATAAATCAGCCCATTTACCATTCTACTATGCATAAGAACATGTTAATATCCATCCTTTGGGAATGGCCTAAAGACACTTCAGTCAGTAGCACTGCCCTTGGGGGGGGGGGTATACATTTATGAGGTAGACAGAAAACTGTGGATGAAAAAACTCGAGGACGATATCGCTGAGGGAATAAAGCATAGCGAGTCGTTTAAGGTGGACATGGAACAAGTTTTACAGTCTCATTCGCTGCGAGCGATGTTGGTGGCCTGTTATTCTATAAACTTTCGGAAGAAGAAATGACAGGGGAGAACTCCAACTTATTTTAACAGACAATGTGCAGAACAAATCCTGGTGTGGATGCATTTTACGTCTTAGATAATGCACCTGCTCATTAACCTGCAATTGATTCCACATTTTGTTCTCCGATATCTACCTCCTTACTCTCTATATCTCAATATCAATCAACCTTTGATCAAATTGATACAAACTGCTGTACAAACTATGGGTGACATTGATTTGCCCGTAAAATAGATATTTGAGGATATGTAAGGCCACAAATTTTTTGCCGTACTAGGCTATCTATTAGGAATTTTCTGGAATATAGCTAACATGTGTTTACAAAGATGCTGATCTGTTAAGACAATTTGATACAAAGGGTGGAGTGTTTATATTCGATAATCTGTCCCCGTGGTTTTATGAACCCGGCATAATTTAGCAAAATTTGATCATTTTTTGCATAATTTCTGATTATTTTCCTTTATCATTCTTTGTTAAAATTAACAGAATCGCATAATTTCACTTTTTTGGGGCTCATTTTGCCTATTTTCAGATTTTTTATTGCATAAAACTACGGGTACAGGATAATGGGGTAATTATTTGACAAAAAGTTGCTCCACGAATTTTTGCCTGCACTGTGAACATGGATGGCTGGTGCCTCTGTACATAAATCATTCATGGTTTAGCCTGGTCTGACTTTTTTTCACCACCGTTATCCAATGCTATCCAATCTTGACGTCGTGCCAGCTTGTGTATCGGTTCCAATCCTAGGCCACTGTCTAATCATGGCCTGATCCCGAAGTGGACTTCACCAAAGGTCCCACAGGGTCCTCTGGGATCTTTGATTTCATTCATTGCTCGATCCTTTTTAAAAAAGTCCAGATCGGGGGACCCTCTAGGCAAACTATAGATATATCATTTAATCTTCTTCTTCTGGAGTCAGGTCAGGAGCAGACATTGACGATCGTGGTACAGTATCCCATTCCTTCCTGCTGTCTGTCATCTCGTTTTTCTCTTTGTGTAAATTCAAGAATTCAAGTATAAATCCTGGCGCTGACTTTATTTTGTGTAACATAAACCGCCTCAGCTCTTAGAGTACCGAAGGCTCGTGAAGTGAAAAACCATGGGGTACCGCACCAATTTAGAACGCTGAAGCCGTGGTATAATTTTTTTTTAATTCGAAAAACCTTGGCAGCACAAGGAACAAGCTTTAAAAATTCAGAGAGGTTCGTCAACCATTCAGTTATCATATAAGGTGACTTCCTTTGGTATTTACTTCCGTTCAGAGCGTCCGTTCGTTGTTTAATTATGTTTAGCGTGCTTGGTTGAGTCAGCGACTAAAGTCGCCAAATGTAGTGAGCACATTATGCTACTACCTGGTGACTAAAGTCGCCGACGGTACGCCTACTGTCAGTGCTAGGAGCAAGTGAAACTCCATCTAAGAGAGTACACGAAACATACCGTCAGCAAGCTGTTCAGGTGTACAAAGCCAGAAATTGTGACTAATATATGTACATCTTTTTATTTCAATTTTTCAATCTGTAGTGTCAGGTGGGTGTGCTTGAGAAATATTTTGTTGAAATTTCAGGTTGTAAATGCTGAAAAAGCAGGACAAAATACAATAAATCAGACGTTGATAGAAATCTCCTTGTTAATTTTTTTTTAAGTGTATTAAGGCATTCCCAACTGCACAAAATCATATGAGCGCGCAGGACACATTAAAAATTTTCATTTGGTAGGAAATTTTGAATTTTTTTCCTGGTGGCAGCAGAAGCAAACTCTTGGCGATTTTGGACCTCCAAGGGATCTTTAAATTGAGCAACTTGTACGAAATATTGAATTTTGCCCTGGTGGCGGCCGAAGCCAACTCTTGTCGATTTTGGACAACCAATGGTTCTTTTGTTTGTTTAGAAGAGGTTTTATGGCGCTCGCAACTGCATAAGGTCATATGAGCGCCAAGGGATCTTTAAAGTGCGCAATTTGCACACAGGACCTCCGAGATTTTTTGCCTTTGTCCGAGAAGGCTAGGTGTAGATCTTTTCTACAAGAAGATCAGAGGTGTAGCTGAAAGACAGCAGTAAGAAGGAGCCAAGGGGTAGCAATAGAAAGGCAACAAAAAGAGAGAGGAGCACAGAGGAGGGTGTAAAGGTGATGACGACTGTTAAAGAGCAGGAAAGGAGGAGAAAGGAGAAAATTGTAGAGAAGAAAATTTTCGGTCGCTATCCGGATTCGAACCCGGGACCTAGTGAATAAGAGGCGAACACCTTAACCTCAAGGCCACGAGAGCCGCCTCTCACTGATAATAAAATTACTAAAGGTCCAATAAAAAGCAACATATTGCTGCATCAAATCTACGACAATGCTAGATGAAATCGAAGCCAAGTAAAAATCAAGTGAGGAGATTAAATAATCGGAAGGAAAAATGCTCAAAAACGAGGAAGCAGACATAAATTACAAAATGTATTTGTAAAATTGTGTTGTATTGTTATAAGTTTATTGAAGAGCAGTATAACTGATACATTTGATCATATAAACAAGCATACGCGGTTGCAAGTAAAGACACACTAAAAACAATGTTCGAGATGAGAATAATTTTAGTGCACACGGTAATGTAGGTGTTGTCACTACCTTGGTAAGTCCTGATAGTGACAGGCCAGGAAACGTGAAATCTAAATTAATTACTAAAGGGAAATAACCATGATGACGCTATTACTGTAGTGCTTACATCCCTTCATTTACAACACTGGACCCCCTTCTCTCTCTCGCTCTCTCTCTCTCTCTCTCTCTCTCTCTCTCTCTCTCTCTCTCTCCCTCTCTCTCTCTCTCTCTCTCTCTCTCTCTCTCTCTTTCTCTCTCTCCCTCTCTCTCTCTCTCTCTCTCTCTCTCTCTCTCTCTCTCTCTCTCTCTGTCTGTCTCTCTCTCTGTCTGTCTCTCTTGCAGCCCGTTTGCACCCGATAAGAGGGAGGCACTAAAACAACAACAAAGCTCTTAGATTATATCTTTGACAGTGGTGAGACTCCCGATTGTCAGCATTTCTTTAATCACCAGGTACACGTCGGCTACCATAGAGTGTGAATTAGATAGCCTTAAGAGTAATTTTACCAAATTTCACTGCAAGTATTAATGGAAAAAATGGCGAAAAGTTTGAGACCTCAGATAGTAATAATTCATTTTGCCCGTGTCCCCGACAAGGGTAGACCTACCTGTAATGGGCATTGTTGTAGTGTCGTCAAAAATTCGTGGCGCAACTTATTGTCGAATATTTCCTCAACTATTGAACATAAACTCTCCAGCTTTTCCACAGTGACTTGTATCAATTTGTCTTAACAGATCACTATATTTGTGAAGACCTGTGAGCTCTATTCTAGAAAATTCCTTAATAATAAAAATACTAATATAAAAAAACTCCTTGTGGGTGGTTTCTACTGATTTTAAAAAGTTTACAGCTGGGACGATATCGCTTTTAAAAGCAAGTCCGTCTTCTTTTTCTAATTGCGAAATTATATTTATTGAACGTATGTTTTGAGAACGTTTAGTACAAAATAATGTTTACTATAAAATTAATTCCTTGTAACTAGCTTGGCAACTAAAAAGTATCATTGGTGAGCTGTGACGTAGGCTATAAGCGTATACAAAATGTGTGTGAGAAGCGGAAAGTGTTGTGAACAATTCAATTTTCCGCGTGAAGGAGATTTGTAGCATTTTAAGTAAATTTATGAAGAAAAGTTTTTTAATTAAGCCTCAACTGTTGTGGAAAAATAATCAACATGCTTAAGTTAAGACAAATTGAGACAAACTGCAGCGCAAAGTATGGATGACATTGCTTCATCCATTAAAAAGATATTTGAGGATAATTTGCGCCACAAATCTTTACCGCACTATAAGTAGATTGTTGCACTGTTCAGTTTCCACAGTTAAGAGTTTCTATAACCTTGAAAATTCCAGCCCTTGCATTAACATTGAATTTCAAAGGAAAGTCTACTTCAAGAATGGCTTTTTTAAATTTTTATTTTGAAAAATTCAATCTATTTAATATTTTGCTTTATACATGTATAAACTTAAGAAGAAGACAGCTTCCCCACAAATGATTGAATGACGGTGACAAATTTACCTCAAATAATTTTATGCATATTTAATTTTTTGTTCCCTGGTTAAATACGGACGATGGAATCACGTTCCACGAGAAATTTCAAGGGAAGTAAGTACTTTTTTTTTTCTCAATCAGCAAATAAGTTCGGTTGTTTCCCATAACCTACTGCATTCGCGCATAATTTTATCACGTTTAACCTCTGCCTTTCCTAATTATTGGTCATGGGAAAACCACAATCTTCCCTTTCATCTTCCTCTTGGCTTTTTCAGTAGTTAAAAGTTGCGTCTGGGATATTTCTGCAATAAAACATTAATATCCATTGACATTCTGCTTTCCTGATTTGGTTTGGTTTCCAAGTCCAAGCCAAATGTTTGTGTTTTGTTCCCATCTTCCCATAAGACACGAAAATAAAATTGTGATGGGTTGGGATTTTTTTGTTTGTTTGTTTGTTTGTTTGTTTGTTTTATTTTTGTTGTTGTTTTTTTAGGGGGGGGGGTTATATCAACAAAATGATCTGGGAACGATGACAAAAGGCAAGACAACAGATTTTGAACACGCTTAATAAATCTTATAAGGGGTGCCAGTTGGGGGATCCGGTCTGGTTGGGGCGGTGTGCTAGCCAGATTGAGGGCGCAAAGCGGCTATCATGGCATAAGCCGATCGCGCCCGACTAGCCGACTCAAAAACAAATAAGTTTATTTTCAGGCGACGAGTGGAGCGATAGCCCCCGACCCGACCCGACCCGACCTGACCCTTTCCCATCCCCAATGGGCACCTCGTTTTTTCGTACGGCATCAATAGTATAAACGTTTCTTAATATGGTGCTTCTTTTTCATCTTCTCTATCTTTATATCTATTCAGTTTTGTGACTTGCCAAAGAGAATTTTCTAATTATGTCTGGCCTAAAATGGTGGTCTCGTAACTATTATCACCAGTTTCGAGCTTCTCAATGTCCGTCTGACGCAATTGTAATGAGGTAAAGGTATTTTTGTAATGAGGTAAGATAGTTTTTGTCTTCCTTTTCTTACAATACGTAAAAAGCGTCGTTTGCATCTTCTAGCAAGGACAATAAGAGTGAACATTTCTTACTGAAACACTCGGGCCTGAACCATGTTCTAAGAGATAATCAAGACACATTTATACAAAATTATTGGTAAAAGTTTGATAGAAATTGGTTTCAGGCCGTCAAAAGTTACTCGTAAATGGTCATGATCTTTTGGAGTTGGACTGTCCCATAACAACTGTAGTCATGAGAGCCACCTACAATTTAAACAAACTCTGGGGCGGTGGCCATAATATGACTAATATAGTCAGAAAAAAAGGAACCGTAATAATGATAGAAATAAAAAATATAAAAACGAGTAGCCTGTCTACTCAGAATAGGATCGATGATCTTCACTTCGTTTTCACATGCATTAGATATTCCATGTCTCTTCGAATTATACTGAGTCCATGTCTTTGCTGCTAGAGTACGGTCAAATATTCGTTGCGCAAGTTAAAAACTATCGAACAGACTCTCCAGCTTTTGCACAGTGACTTGTAGCAGTTTGTCGTTAGAGATCAATATTTTTGAAACACCTGTCAGCTGTATCCTAGAACATTCCTTAATAAACACTAATAACAAATCCAAGTGTGTGGTTTCTACGGATTATTAATAAATGTTTTACAAGGGCAAATCGCTTTTAAGAACAAGTCTGTCATGTTTTTCTAATCGCGAAATTTTGCTTATTGAACGCATGTTTTGAGAACCTTTAGTGCAAAAAAGTGAAAGTAAATGTAAAGGGTGCCGACGCCGACAAAATGAGTTACTTCTCGGATTCGAGCCCTACCGAAAACGCTACATCACGTTTTCAGGTGAAGTTTTCACAATTTATAAGTATGAAGTAATATAAGTCATGTTATACTTAAAGAATATGGCCAATGGGAAATCTACAAATTTGACCCTAGTATCGATTTGTGGCCAATATCTCCATTTGTGGATTATGAGAAGTAACTCATTTTGTCAGCACGTCTCACAAATTTCTTGTAATAAGTTTTGCCGCTAAAAAGTGTCACTGATGAGCTGTGACGCAAGCCATATGCGTATACAAAATGTGTGTGAGAAGCGGGAAATGCTGTAAATATTTCTTTTTTTCTGCTTGGCGAAGATTTATAGCATTTTATATACATTTATGAAGAAAAGTTTCTAAATCTAGCCTCAAATGTTGTGGAAAAACATGAATCAGTCACGGCAAATTGATACAAATGGCTCTACAAAGTATGGATGACATTGATTCTCCCGTTAAAGAGATATTTGAAGAAAAGTTGCGCCACGAATTTTTGACCGCACTATACACACTATACACTGTTGTTGTGGGCGCATTTTTCTTTCCCGTTTCATCTGGCTGCCGGGACAACTTTACTCACAGTACATGTATCTATCTGGAGACAGAGAAAAATCAATCAAAATGCTTTGTGCCTCTGGACCAAGTAAATAGATCTAGATTCCCCCCCCCCCCCCCCTGTTTTAACCCGTAATTTAATATTAACAGCGTTAGTGGCCCTGGTTTTAACCCGATATTTAAAAAAAAAGTTTAACCCCCCCCTATATGTGTGATCTGCAGCAAACAATTTACACAGTTTAACCCCCCCCCCCCCAAAAAAAAGCAGAACTTCTGTGTGCGGGAGTACGTCTCAGAATAGTTCCTTGGTGCTCGCCGGAGACGTCTCCGAATATCTTCTGCCACTTTTCTGCCTCTGAAGGTCACGTAGGGTTCCTCTGCACTCACCACCATCACCAGGATTAAGAAGACGTGCATATGTGTGTGTGTGTGTGTGTGTGTGTGTGTGTGTGTGTGTGTGTGTGTGTGTGTGTGTGTGTGTGTGTGTGTGCGTGAGAGAGAGAGAGAGAGAGAGAGAGAGAGAGAGAGAGAGTGTGTGTGTGTGTGTGTGTGTGTGTGTGTGTGTGTGTGTGTGTGTGTGTGTGTGTGTGTGTGTGTGTGTGTGTGTGTGTGTTAGACTAAATTGTGTAAGACGGAACGGCAACGGAGGGAGCCAGAAAAAAAAATCCGTCTTAAGTTACAGTTTTTAGCTCCTTGATCCGCAGTCGAACCTGCCTTAACGGAAACCTGTCATTATAACGGAATCTCCACGCTCCTCCCTTGATAAATTCCTTTATAATTACATGCACCTCCACAAAATATAAACCTGTCTAACGCTGAAGTGAAAACAGAAACCTCTTCTCTTCGGAGGGTTTTCACCAGGGAACCAGTGTAAGTCTAAGACGGAAAATGCTTTGCCCACTCAGCCCTTATTTGAAACAAAACTGTCAAAGTTGGTTCCATCAGCTCTCTTAGATTCACGCTTTGCCGCCAGGCGAGGAAGGGGAGTACGGGTGCAATTTGGGGGTGGATGTTACCCTGGTGTGGGTATGGAATTTCACCAGTGCTTGTGAAAGTGCCCGAGTGGCGCTCCAGAACAAAAACTTTCCTGGGTCACCAGTGGCCAGAGGCGAGAAATTAGTTTGACCAATGCCTGCCGCCATTGTTGTACGGCCAGCCGAGAAAAGACTTCTTCGAATCGTTGTTACATACACGGGACAGGTGGCATTGGTTGACTGCGCTTATTACACCAATGGGTGGGGCTAACTAGTTGAAAGCCAAGGAGCAGATGTACGTTTCTGTTTTAATAGGTCAAATAGTAGTCCAATGAGATGCAAGTAGCGGTCGCAATGGACCTAGGTCTAGACGGTCAGTGTCTATACGTTCTTATACTACTCTCTGAGCGTCTAGACCTAGGTCTCTGGTAGGACTGACGCATGCCATTATCAGAGATCAGAGAGGTTAGCACGTAAGAGGTGGTGTGAAGTTTTGACTACTGCTGGCCGACTGGGCAAGCGGGAAGCGACCCTTGATCCCGCCGGCTAGGCCTCTGAACCCCAACCCCTCAATCTTCTCCTAAATCCCCCCTGTCTAAGCCGATTGTTTTTCTGGCTCTTTTGCGATTCCATCTGACACAGGTTTGACTTAAGTCCCACTCTTACAGCGGCGTCCAAAAGAAACTTGAAAATGTATTCGACTAATTATAGCCTTGCCCCCTTATGAAAGTGGCTATTCTCACCCGCCGGAAGTTCTCGCAAGATCAACTCCTCCCCTCTTCTCTCTCTCTCTGTCTCTTTCTGAATACTGTCTATCGGTGTGGACGATCAAATTGACCAAAACAAAGTCAAAAAATGATGTTAAAACCAAAAGTAAATTAATTTGGTTGTCTACAAAGATGCTACGGCTATTTAACTTTTCGAATCAAGCCGAACTACGCGGGTCGCCATTTTGTTTTGCCCGGAAATTCTCGCGCTACTCCTCTCTCTCTTTCTCTCTCTCTCTCCACTGCCCACAGACAAAATTGTACGCTTTTAGTAGGCTACAGTTGTAATGGAACGTTTGTTCACGGCACAGAATTCTACAATTTTTCTGTTATCACAGTGTACAATTCTGTGGTTTAGGGTGAACGCAAAATTTGGTGAACGCGCACCGGGTGAGAATAGCCACAAGACTCGCCTGGACTATTCTCACTCCGGTGAGAATAGAGGTGGCCTTGCCCTATCCACTCATGCAGCATACCAATTTAAAGCTAATTAAAGATATCTGCATCATATGACACATTCATTTTTCGTCTTCGGTAAGAGTCGTCTGAGACATGATAACTCAAAATTGACTTTTTTTAAAAATGCTTGGCAAAATTCAGTGAAATCAAAGAAACGTAAACGTGTGTTTGCGCTTGTATTGAAGTAGGCTACATTAACATAGGTGGAATGGAAATGGATGTAGGCATATTAAGTGAATGGAACATGTTTGCCTTTTTTGTTTTGTTTTGTTTATTATTGTTGTTGTTGTTAATAAAATATATTTTATTAGGACAGTCTGAAACAGATTGGAAAGCACAGCAGTCAGTCACAAGTAATACGCAAAACTTGGACTAAACAGTACATAATATGCCCATCAGTATTTTGTTAAAGAGATATTGCTCTCGTGCAGAGCATGAACTTTTTTGGCATGGATTGTGTTCAGTTTTGGGCATAGTTATCAGTCATTTTATCCTGAATGTCACAGAGAAAATTGGAAACAAAACCCCTGAACTCGGAGCAAAGTCGCGTTTCTTCAGCTGTTGTTTCACGGGGCTCCACATGCAATGTATCTGATCTGTAGAAGTCATATCGGGGTTATTTACTGATGACCACTCCGACGTTGGTATGATTTGCTTTTCCACGAATTGTCTAAAGGTATTGTCCCTTTGAGAATGAGCTTTGGCATGGATAAACATGTCTACTAGAATAACACAATGACAAAAATAAGGATACAGCGTGACGTTCCAGCACTTGCGCGATATTGTTATCTTAACGAAGCCATGGCCGTTGATTCTCACAAGTGGGGTTTGTTTTATTCCAGTCAGGTCATCCCAAACCATAACAATTTTGGTCTTTGTTCCTCAGTGAGAGACGATTATGTTCAAAATCTATACAATCCATACTCAAAAAGGGTTGGTGCTCTTCACGAAAAAAAAATTATGCTCGTAAACAAAAATTGCCTATCGATCAGCACACTAATAATTAAAAGTTTTGCTAGGTATTTGGGACTGTCCTATTTTCCAATTTGTACGAAATGATATCGTAAAAGAACGTTGTTCATTGCTGAGACAATAATTTACCATTTATTTTGGTATGTTATACGTAGATCTAATATTGTATATCCATTCCACAAATATTAAAACACTCCAATACAAGCGCAAACACACTTTTACTTTTACATTTCTTTGATTTCACAGAATTTTGCTTAGCATGATTTTTTAAAGCTTTGAGTGATTATATCTCGGTCGACTCTTGTCGTAGATGAAAAGTTCAATGTGTCAGATTATGCCGACTTTATAATAAAATATTTAGCTTTAAATTGGTATGCTGCATGAGGGGGTAGTGCAAGGCTTTAACACGATAATTGGGTGAATACATTTTCAAGTTTCTTTTAGACGCCACTGTTTACATGTGTATATTGGCCTGAATCCAGTATGTACATAATGTATTATGTAGGGGCCTTTACATATCCCCCATTGACTCAACTTAGAGTATTTAAGAGGCCGGTTTCAACCCGACCCGCCAGAGCCAACCCGGGCTGAGAGTTACAGTGTACACGTGCAACATTCGGTAGACTATTAAAAAGGATGGATTATAGTTAATAATTACCCACCCCCCCTCCCCCCACCCCAACAACAACAAGAACAACAACAAAACGAACAAACAAACAAACAACAAAGAACCAACCAACCAAACAAACTAACAGACAACAACAACAAAAACAAACAAGCAAACAACAACAACAACAAATGAAAACAAAAACAAAAACAAAAACAAACAAACAAATAAACAATAACAACATCCTTGTTCTGCAACACGCTACCATAACTAAAAACGCAGTTAATAATATTGGGGGGGGGGGGGGGGTTCGGAGAAGGAAGGCAGGTGGAAAGAAATACAATGTATATGACATTGTACATGTTGAGTTTGAGAGAAGGGAGTGAGAGGGGCGTGAACTACGCTGACGACTAAAACTGCATGCTCACTTATGCAGAACGTTCTTAAGTAGGCCTACCAGTATGTGCCGATTTTAAAATAATATATTTTTTGGGGGGTTAGTGTTTTTCGACCCTCGAAACTTCATAAGGTCATATGAACGCGCGGGACACATGAAATATTTTAAGTTGGTAGGAAGTTTTGCATTGTGCTTGAGTGGCGGCCGAAGCCATCTCTTATCGATTTTGAACCACCAAGGGATCTTTACGTGCGCAAAGTGAACACGGTATCTCCGAGATTTTTCGCCCTTATCCGCGATGCTTAGGTTTAGGTACGAGTTTTGAGGCACTTACAATATAAATATACCATTTAAGGGTCGATGGGTAGAGGTTTTACTTACAGATAAAAAGAAAGGAGGTGAGAGGACGATAGCAAACCACACAAGAGCATCCATCAGTCATCCGCGGTCAATCGCTAATAAAACTTAGTGGTTTCCGATTGGTTCAGTCCATAGCCTACTTTATTCATAAGTAGAGAACGCCATGGTTCAGTCACTTGTTCCTCTCTGGCAAATCAAAGTGTTATTGTTACTAAAGCTGATCCCTTCATTGGTCATTCCTTCACTTTCGCATCGCAGTGTTGCAACTGATGCTGTTTCATAATTAACATTGATAATATAGCCTATATTATATGATAATATATCAAATTATACCCGTTACAATGCGGCGTCATGGAAATTCACTCAAAAGCATGATCATAGCCACTTACTCTCACCTCTACCCAAACAACACGAACAGCACATTTAAAACACGCGCAAACACACTTAGCCTCCCCCCCTCTCTCTCACTCTCTCTCTGTCTCTCTCTGTCTGTCTCTCTCTCTCTCTCTCTCTCTCTCTCTCTCTCTCTCTCTCTCTCTCTCTCTCTCTCTCTCCCTCTCTCGTATTTCATCGTAAAATAAACGCACTATAAGGTAAGAGCTGAGTTGCGCCCCTTCAAGTTCGCATAAGAACTCGGTCGGCCCGAGAACTCGCTTTTTTTGTCTCTCTACGACCACGTCCGGGTTCTTAGGCGGAGACTGCTGTAGAGCTAGACCTAGGCCTTCTCAGTGTGTAGGCCTATACATACGCAGCGGAATCACACGCATATCAATTTATGAGTGATGTGGAGTTATTGGTATCATCTTGAAGCTTGTTCATTTGTCTAGCTTTTTATGAAAAATACTCTTCTCACTTGAGTATAAGACGATATTATGTGTAATTGCAGAAAGTTAGAAGAGGTGGTGGTGGGGGGAGAGGGGTCACCTGCAGGTGTCATAGTCAAAGGTAAAATCAGCGGGGAAAAGGTCTCCAAAGTTTAGTGACTTCCAAAGTTTAAACGTCCTTGTGAACCTCAGATTTACTTTTCTTAGATGCCTTTTTATTTGACTAACCATTTTCAGGAAAACCCACAAAGGAATGGTGTTGAATAGAGATAAAATTTATAAAAATCGGAATAAAAATTGTCCAAAGGGCGGATAAAAGTCACTTTCTTCGATTTGATTTTTCATAGCTATACTATTTAGAGGATCGCCTTAATTTTAAGTGCCCCCCCCCCTCTCTCTCCCTCTCTCGCTCTGGTTTCTCCAAACGAATTAAATGGAAATGTAGGCCTCTCCCCCCCCCCTCTGTGTGTGTGTGTGTGTGTGTGTGTGTGTGTGTGTGTGTGTGTGTGTGTATATGTGTGTGTTTGTGTGTGTGTGTGTGTGTGTGTGTGTGTGTGTGTATATGTGTGTGTTTGTGTGTGTGTGTGTGTGTGTGTGTGTGTGTGTGTGTGTGTGTGTGTGTGTGTGTGTGTGTGTGTGTGTGTGTGGGCCTATTTCTTATACCGCTAAGCTTTACGTTATTTTTCCGCACTCTTTTTTAACGATAACTTTAAAACTCGTACCAAATTAAAATATTAAGTTTGACTGTGATGGAATCAAAGGCATCGGCATACTAGATTGTCCTGTATGAACTGTTCGACTCTGATAGACTACAGTAACGCGCATCTTTTAGATTGTTTTCAAAATGAAGCGACAGAGGTAGCGTACCTCGAACCAGCGCTTTTGAAAGGGGGGGGGGGGGGGGGTGGAGCTGAAGTAAAGATAGGCCAAGCCTAGTGAGTGTTATAACTTAAGTCTTGTCCTCACATTCACTCGTTATTGAGCCATGTAATAGACGTATAACCACTCCGCTTTCCACAGGCTTTCCATTGTTTATCAGGACAAACAGAGCATTGATCATTCGCCTGAAAGCATGTACGTTCGAAACCCCCCCCCCCTCCCAACCGTAATACTATAATAAGCAAAAACCCAGCTTCGCATAAAGCGCGACACATTCTTACTTATGAAATCCATGCTATTACAGAATAGGCTATAGAGGCACATTCTTAAAAGTGCACTGGTATGACCTGGGGTCTTTTCCTGGGGTCCAATCAGTCTCACCTGGAGAAAGATAGAAATAGAAGGACGTGCAGTAGATTCTACGTGAAAACCTTTATTATGAGTTCAAGATCTAGATCTAGGTCTAGAATGTCTAGATTCTAGATCTAATCTAAATCTAGATTAGATGAGATAGATTCTACTCTAGTTCTAGCCTACACCAGAACTTTACCTAGGGCCTAGGCCTAGACCTAGCGGACAATCGGTGAGAGAAAGAGGGATTTCGATTCCTATGAAAATAAAAGTCGGTGCAATGAGGTAAAAAAAACACCTTTGAGAATTTCGACACTGCTAGTATAAATCAGAAGATAGCATTGTCAGTTTCGTTCAGGCCAAACTTGTGGGGAACATGCCAAATATTTGCCTGTTATTCCTCTGAATGTTTTGCTATTTAGGTATGCATGCCAATCTCTGGGAATAAGTCTTCAAGGGAGATCCCATTGGTTGACCTAGGTCACGTGACGTCACATATGTTAATAAGTATGAAAGCAATATGGAGGACAAAAATGTGTAAGAGAGTTTCAAACTAAAAAGTTTAGATGAAATATGCCAGAGAGGGGCAGCGGGGACTTTCCCCTACCCGAGGGATGGGAAAAAGCTGTGGATTATGATGGCAAAAGCTTTTTCATCGATCATAATAATCGGAGAACAACGTGGATTGACCCTCGAGACAGGTAAAGTGACAGAAAACGCCGTGTGTGTTGCTGTTAGCATCTCGACAAGTGAACCAGATTTTTAGAGGTCTCAAGTCTATGTGGTGACTGAATTAGCATGATTTGAGTCCCCATAAACTAAATGTAGAATCTAGGCTTAATTAGATCGATTTTTATCGGTACAAATGAACTTCTTAATGTTATAACTTCAATGTTGCTCACATTACATTTAAAGTGTTTTTTTATGGTGTGTGTCTTGTATGAAACTTCTTGGCTTGTTCTTGTCTTCTCTTGTGAAGTAGAGAAGTTAGTTCAGATACCGAGACTGAGAGAAATGCAATGTTCCATCGTCTACACAAAAGTACACACAAGGATCCAGGTCTAGCCATTCTAGTTTTATTGTCTAGATCTAGATCTAGATCTAGTTAAGAAGTGGATAGAGTCTAGGTTCAATTCAAAATGCCAAAACTGAACCCTGGCACTTATCAAGTCAGTTTTACTTTGCTGTTGTTGCAAGTTTGAATTGGTTGAAACTCATCTCTGCTCTTTAAACTCTAATGATGGTGTTACTTTGGAGTAAATTTAGGATAGATCTAGATCTAGATCTAGATCTATCTAGATTTCTAGATCTAGATATATAAAGTTAATTTTCAGCTCACATTTTGCTAAACTTTATAATTTCCCTGAAGGTTTCATGGCAGTCTCGAGCGGTGTAACTAGATCTAGATTTTTAGATCTAGATCTAGATTCTAGTATAAAAGGTTAGTTAGGGGTAGGGGAGGAAGTGGTACAGGTGAGGCGCGTAGGAATACAGTCGAACCTGCCTTAACGGAAACCTGTCTTAATGGAATTCCCCCGCTCCCCCCTTGATATATTGCTCTCATCCGGGGTGAGAATAGAAAAACGATCTACCTCTCACCCCGGGTGAGACTTGCCAGCGTAGGCTATTCTCACCCG